>NW_017673082.1:34727-109771 GCF_001879085.1 Nicotiana attenuata | reverse complement strand
AGTTGTATTTCTTTCAGACTTTTACTTGTAGTAAATCCTAGAATGTGCGTGAATTGGTGACACCAGATCCGGGTAGTAGTAAATGATGAAGTTATTATATTATTCCGCACACGTTATATTTAACTTTAGCTTATTTACTGTTAATTATTGAATTGAATAAGGTTTGACTTGATAATTTTCTAACGTTGGCTTACCTAGCAAGTGAAATTTTAGGCACCATCACGGTCCCGACGGTGAGAATTCCGGGTCGTGACAATATATATATATATATATATATATATATATATATATATATATATATATATATATATATATATATATATAAAGTTGATAATTTTCTAACGTTGGCTTGCCTAGCAAGTGAAATGTTAGGCGCCATCACGGTCCCGACGGTGGGAATTCCGGATCGTGACAATATATATGTGTGTTGTATATATATATATATATATATATATATGTATGTATGTATGTATGTATGTATATATATATATATATATATATATATATATATATTATATATATATTATATATAATATATATATATATATATATATATATATATATATGTATGTATGTATGTATGTATGTATGTATGTATGTATGTATGTATGTATGTTTGAAAACGGTTATATATTTTGCTTGGAACCCTTAAAATCAAAAGTCCGAGGAGGCACTGGTTGAGCAGTCCGCTCATGCGCCCCCGCCACCTTCAAATTCTAGGTCCGCTCTGATAGAGTGGTAAGTACTCCTCCATCTTTAACCAGAGGTCTCGGGTTCAAGCGCTTTACTCCCTCCCCCGATCCTCATTGTGGAATTTTCTTATGCAAATCTAAATTAGTTGAGCCCCAAAATAGATATCAAACACCAGATAAAAAACCAAAAAAAATAAATATTCACTTATATTCTCAATCATCTATTGGGGAAGCCAAAAGTTGGACTCCTATATATATATACCATGCGAGCATGCAACACTTCCTATTCCAATAACTTCAATCATTTCAAATAGCTATACATAAACATTGTGGTAATCATTGATTCATATTCTCTCTTGTACTTGATAAAGTAATACCCAAACGAAACATCTCAAAAGAGAAAAAGAAAAGCTTTTTTTGCTAGAACCCAAAAGATACATATCATTATTGCATATGGTGATACTCAACGCATTGTCTTTATAGAAAGATATACAAAATAGTTTCTCCGTAGGTAAAGCTTAGGATTATATATTATTTTAAATAAAGCAGATTTCGAAAACAAATTAGTTGATTAAAGTGAAGAAAGCTAATCTAGTTGGTATCGACGTCTTAACCTCTCCTAACATCATATGATAAGATTCGAAGCTATAACTACTTCTTAAAGCTAGAAGCAGATCTAGAGTGTCGGGAGTGAATTCAATTGAACCCTCAACATATATAACGCATACACGCGCATGTGTGTGCGAAAATTCTTGAAAAATAGTATAAATATTACAGTCTGAAAGTTTTCAATAGTTTAGAATTTTAAACTCATTAATTAAGTTTAAATACTGAATTCGATTATCCAGTTAGAGTTTAAACTATGTAAATAAGGTAGACCAGCCTGACATGGTTTTAAGGTCTTTCTCACCTAGCTCCTTTAATTTTTAATGCAAAAAGTTTATGCAGTAAGACCATGGCCTTGAAGCTAAGATGAATTGGTGGCGAAATCGCCATGCCCTTTTAGTTGTAGATGAATTTAAGCGCACTTCAACCATCCATAATCGTCTAGTTGTAGTTGATTTTATCATTTTTTATCGCACGCTTCAATTAATTGTTTAAAACATGTGTGAAGTCTAACCAATGATAATGCCTATTGAATAGTTCTAAAAATGTGGCCTTTCACGCAAAAAGATATTTGCACTATTATGTATACAAGTAAATTTCTATGATAAATTTTGTAAATACTAAGCAATACATTAAAATGTTTAATAATTAACATACTATCACATGTTAAATCTACGATAAAAAATCGTACACTTGTATATATAACTTAAATCCTTTTCAAAATAGTTGTCCCATATAGAGGCAAGTCATCTCTAGTTGCATGAACACCAAGCATACCAATATTCTCAAGCTCAAACAGATCAGAACTTGCACAACTCCTATTATCATCTTCATATTCTTCAGCATCATAATCACCTTTTGCATTGTGAAATCCTCTAAATTGATACTCATTAAAATGTTTCTCTTCAATATTTCTGTACCCATTGATGGAATTCTTTATAATCTTGCTCCTTAACTTGATTCTTGACTCATCATTCTCATTAATAATTATACTAACAGGGCAAAGCTAACGCACCTATTTGATTTATTACCTCTAGATGAAGGTGGTTTATTCAAACAAGAGGATCTTGACATAGTTAAATCTTTGATGATTTTTCTTCATGTTTCTTGAATTGAATAGCGAATTCAAGAAGTTTGCGATTTTCCCACCTGGTGAAATTGGTTGTTCACCTTTTTCAAGTCACTATAGATCTTCAAAGCTCTTAACTTAGTTCTCATGATGAATCCCCTTCATATTTTGGAGTTGACCCTATTTCAGAGGAAGAAAATTTGCTTGACTCTGAATTGAAGTGTACTGAGCTTTGAATATATTTGTTGTAATTTTTCAACCATTTTTCAATCATGATTGCTCTTCGGAGATTGGCAATTTCTTCTTCAGCTTCTTCTATGGTATTGTTTCTTTTATAAGAAAAGAGTTCTCTTCTTGCCTTTGTTCTTCTGCTACTTCTTCTGGTTCATCAATTGAAAGGTAAATGGCTTCCAATAGAGAGGATGAAAATGATGGCGTTTTTCGTCTATGTTGAGCCTTTCATTTGTTTTTGTGGGGTTTTCGCAAAAGACATTTTTCTCTTGGAATTAAACTATTTAATGGGAATAAGATAGTAAAACGGAGAAATGGAGTATGAAACTGAGTTTAAAACCTCAAAAAGATGAAGATGAGATGAAGATGAAGGAACTGGCAAATTGAAGTATTTTAACTTCTGGTAGGTAGTGTATATTACCTCCTTTACTGACTTTATGTAATCTGAATTAATCAGGATAGTAGAGTTCTAATACTAAATAGTTAAATCCGGAAAAAAAAAAAAGATGAACTCGGGAAGAATGTAGAAAACAAGCAAAGAAGGATACATTGACATGAACAGGAATAAGAATTATGAGCATATGATGTATAGTAGAATGAAATGAGAAAGCCAAATGCCACTGCTTGGATCTTGGGAAAGAAAGAAAGGGTTTTTGAAGGGGAAAGGGAAAGAGGTGCTTGTGTTTAATTCTCAGTTGCTCACTGACTAGGAAAGAAGCATTATATAAGAGTTCCAAGTTGTATGTGCTAATGGGATAAAAAATATTTCTACAAATTAGGTCACTTTAAGGCAATCATAAGTGAATCTCCATGAGAAATATTAATTCGTAACGCAGTTAAGGTAGACTACTAAAGATGAACGGATGGATGAGATTCTTTTACCGTTAACAAAAGTCTCGGTTGAGCCTTGTAAATGGGAAACTTCCTGATAGAAAGTGCTTTCTTATTTAGTATTACTTTACGCTAGGGTGTACATGGATCGGGTTGGTTCGGGTTTTTCAATTACCAAATCAACCAATTGTTTCGGATTTTTAAATTTATAAACCAAACCAAACCAACAAAAGTCGGGTTTTTCAATCTCGGTTTTTCTCGGGTTTTTCGATTTTTCGGGTTTTTTGTTGGTTTTTTCGACAAAATCTTCATAGCATAAAATTTATAATTTGTTTTCTTAGGTCCTAGTATGATTAAACTATATAAGATGTTACCAATAAAATAATGCAAAATAATATGAGATGAGTCACGATTGTACTAAAATAGTCAACAAATCGCATAAAATAAACATTACTAATTAATAAGCCATAATAAAAATAAAATATATCTAAAAGTACTAAATCATGTTAAAATAAGTACGACTAATAAGTACTAAGTATTGAATACATGACTAAATAATATTAAAAGTAAGTTATGTATTTCACCATCTAAAGTAATGAAAAATTAAGAAAATAAATATCCAATACTATTGTGATTCCTAGTATTGAATTGAAATTTTTTTGTTAACATTTTTATTGATTTGATTTTGCTTTGGAATTTATTTGAGTCACTAACTTTTATGGCCTATAAAACATATTTGAGCATTCAAAAGTTCTAAATCAAAGCTGATAATACATTAAAAGAGAGAACTATAAAAAAGATTAAAAATATATTTATAAATTACATTACATAATTATTTTTATGTATAATATTTTAAAACTGTATACATGTAATGTCCGGTTGGTTTGGTTTCGGTTTGGCTTTTTTTAGTTAAAATCAAACCAAACCAATTATGATCGGGTTTTTGTTTTTCTAACACTAAACCAAATCAAACCAAACCTTAGTCGGGTTTTTTTCTCGGTTTGACTCGGATTATCGGTTTGATGCGGTTTTTCGATTTCCTTTGTACACCCTACTTTAGCGGATGCGAATCCGGATAATAGAGTCAGTAGGTTTTGGATACTATATACATAAAGCAAACAAAGAGAAGTTGATAAAAACATTCACTAATCAATTTTACAGGTTAAGCTACACTGACTATGTAAATATTATGTACATAAAAAGGGAAGCTTACTAAGCGTGTATATTATTCAGCCAGAGTGGCAATGCAACTGCTGCACAGTTTCCTTCCTTTTACAATTGTCATTTCCGTACAATCATTTATAGCTCCAAACAGAGTGGATTACTCAATATTCTAATGCTTCTAATCCAGAGCCTATATTCTATTTGCACTTCTGGCTAGCTCCAAAGGACACAACATACAAGAAAGAACGAAGAAGGTAACTAACAAAAGAAAAACGTTTATATTTATCAGAACAAAATGTATGGGGGTAAAACCGGTTATGATAACTGGGCAAATGACGGTGTGGACACGTTGCATTCTCTCTCTATTTACGTAAGCGAGCTACTACCTTAAGTTACAGATATAGCCCTTACTTAGTAGTGATTACGAATCTCCTCATTCTATTGTAGATTAAGTTGAGTCGTTTGAACAGTTGCTTGGAAGGTATTAAGGACTCAATGGGGTTAAAGTATATTAAGGCTAAACCTTTCCTTTATTTTTGCATGATCCCTTAACTAAAGGTGTTTGAAAACGTCGCATAAAGAGATGTTCGTGTTCCTGAATTTATGTACATTATTATATGTTATAGTATTCTCCCGTATTAGGTTTTTATACTCAATTAAGTATTGCCTTCTTCCAGTCAAAAGAGCAGAGGGTCTATATATATATATATATATGTATGTATGTATGTATGTATGTATGTATGTATGTATGTATGTATGTATGTTGAAAACGGTTATATATTTTGCTTGGAACCCTTAAAATCAAAAGTCCGAGGAGGCACTGGTTGAGCAGTCCGCTCATGCGCCCCCGCCACCTTCAAATTCTAGGTCCGCTTCTGATAGAGTGGTAAGTACTCCTCCATCTTTAACCAGAGGTCTCGGGTTCAAGCGCTTTACTCCCTCCCCCGATCCTCATTGTGGAATTTTCTTATGCAAATCTAAATTAGTTGAGCCCCAAAATAGATATCAAACACCAGATAAAAAACCAAAAAAAATAAATATTCACTTATATTCTCAATCATCTATTGGGGAAGCCAAAAGTTGGACTCCATATATATATATACCATGCGAGCATGCAACACTTCCTATTCCAATAACTTCAATCATTTCAAATAGCTATACATAAACATTGTGGTAATCATTGATTCATATTCTCTCTTGTACCTTGATAAAGTAATACCCAAACGAAACATCTCAAAAAGAGAAAAAGAAAAGCTTTTTTTGCTAGAACCCAAAAGATACATATCATTATTGCATATGGTGATACTCAACGCATTGTCTTTATAGAAAGATATACATAAATAGTTTCTCCGTAGGTAAAGCTTAGGATTATATATTATTTTAAATAAAGCAGATTTCGAAAACAAATTAGTTGATTAAAGTGAAGAAAGCTAATCTAGTTGGTATCGACGTCTTAACCTCTCCTAACATCATATGATAAGATTCGAAGCTATAACTACTTCTTAAAGCTAGAAGCAGATCTAGAGTGTCGGGAGTGAATTCAATTGAACCCTCAACATATATAACGCATACACGCGCATGTGTGTGCGAAAATTCTTGAAAAATAGTATAAATATTACAGTCTGAAAGTTTTCAATAGTTTAGAATTTTAAACTCATTAATTAAGTTTAAATACTGAATTCGATTATCCAGTTAGAGTTTAAACTATGTAAATAAGGTAGACCAGCCTGACATGGTTTTAAGGTCTTTCTCACCTAGCTCCTTTAATTTTTAATGCAAAAAGTTTATGCAGTAAGACCATGGCCTTGAAGCTAAGATGAATTGGTGGCGAAATCGCCATGCCCTTTTAGTTGTAGATGAATTTAAGCGCACTTCAACCATCCATAATCGTCTAGTTGTAGTTGATTTTATCATTTTTTATCGCACGCTTCAATTAATTGTTTATAACATGTGTGAAGTCTAACCAATGAATAATGCCTATTGAATAGTTCTAAAAATGTGGCCTTTCACGCAAAAAGATATTTGCACTATTATGTATACAAGTAAATTTCTATGATAAATTTTGTAAATACTAAGCAATACATTAAAATGTTAATAATTAACATACTATCACATGTTAAATCTACGATAAAAAATCGTACACTTGTATATATAACTTAAATCCTTTTCAAAATAGTTGTCCCATATAGAGGCAAGTCATCTCTAGTTGCATGAACACCAAGCATACCAATATTCTCAAGCTCAAACAGATCAGAACTTGCACAACTCCTATTATCATCTTCATATTCTTCAGCATCATAATCACCTTTTGCATTGTGAAATCCTCTAAATTGATACTCATTAAAATGTTTCTCTTCAATATTTCTGTACCCATTGATGGAATTCTTCATAATCTTGCTCCTTAACTTGATTCTTGACTCATCATTCTCATTAATAATTATACTAACAGGGCAAAAGCTAACGCACCTATTTGATTTATTACCTCTAGATGAAGGTGGTTTATTCAAACAAGAGGATCTTGACATAGTTAAATCTTGATGATTTTTCTTCATGTTTCTTGAATTGAATAGCGAATTCAAGAAGTTTGCGATTTTCCCACCTGGTGAAATTGGTTGTTTCACCTTTTTCAAGTCACTATAGATCTTCAAAGCTCTTAACTTAGTTCTCATGATGAATCCCCCTTCATATTTTGGAGTTGACCCTATTTCAGAGGAAGAAAATTTGCTTGACTCTGAATTGAAGTGTACTGAGCTTTGAATATATTTGTTGTAATTTTTCAACCATTTTTCAATCATGATTGCTCTTCGGAGATTGGCAATTTCTTCTTCAGCTTCTTCTATGGTATTGTTTCTTTTATAAGGAAAAGAGTTCTCTTCTTGCCTTTGTTCTTCTGCTACTTCTTCTGGTTCATCAATTGAAAGGTAAATGGCTTCCAATAGAGAGGATGAAAATGATGGCGTTTTTCGTCTATGTTGAGGCCTTTCATTTGTTTTTGTGGGGTTTTCGCAAAAAGACATTTTTCTCTTGGAATTAAACTATTAATGGGAATAAGATAGTAAAACGGAGAAATGGAGTATGAAACTGAGTTTAAAACCTCAAAAAGATGAAGATGAAGATGAAGATGAAGGAACTGGCAAATTGAAGTATTTAACTTCTTGGTAGGTAGTGTATATTACCTCCTTTACTGACTTTATGTAATCTGAATTAATCAGGATAGTAGAGTTCTAATACTAAATAGTTAAATCCGGAAAAAAAAAAAAGATGAACTCGGGAAGAATGTAGAAAACAAGCAAAGAAGGATCACATTGACATGAACAGGAATAAGAATTATGAGCATATGATGTATAGTAGAATGAAATGAGAAAGCCAAATGCCACTGCTTGGATCTTGGGAAAGAAAAGAAAGGGTTTTTGAAGGGGGAAAGGGAAAGAGGTGCTTGTGTTTAATTCTCAGTTGCTCACTGACTAGGAAAGAGCATCTATATATAGAGTTCCAAGTTGTATGTGCTAATGGGATAAAAAATATTTCTACAATTAGGTCACTTAAAGGCAATCATAAGTGAATCTCCATGAGAAATATTAATTCGTAACGCAGTTAAGGTAGACTACTAAAGATGAACGGATGGATGAGATTCTTTTACCGTTAACCAAAAGTCTCGGTTGAGCCTTGTAAATGGGAAACTCCTGATAGAAAGTGCTTTCTTATTTAGTATTACTTTACGCTAGGGGTGTACATGGATCGGGTTGGTTCGGGTTTTTCAATTACCAAATCAAACCAATTGTTTCGGATTTTTAAATTTATAAACCAAACCAAACCAACAAAAGTCGGGTTTTTCAATCTCGGTTTTTCTCGGGTTTTTCGATTTTTCGGGTTTTTTGGGTTTTTTCGACAAAATCTTCATAGCATAAAATTTATAATTTGTTTTCTTAGGTCCTAGTATGATTAAACTATATAAGATGTTACCAATAAAATAATGCAAAATAATATGAGATGAGTCACGATTGTACTAAAATAGTCAACAAATCGCATAAAATAAACATTACTAATTAATAAGCCATAATAAAAATAAATATAATCTAAAAGTACTAAATCATGTTAAAATAAGTACGACTAATAAGTACTAAGTATTGAATACATGACTAAATAATATTAAAAGTAAGTTATGTATTTTCACCATCTAAAGTAATGAAAAATTAAGAAAATAAATATCCAATACTATTGTGATTCCTAGTATTGAATTGAAATTTTTTTGTTAACATTTTTATTGATTTGATTTTGCTTTGGAATTTATTTGAGTCACTAACTTTTATGGCCTATAAAACATATTTGAGCATTCAAAAGTTCTAAATCAAAGCTGATAATACATTAAAAGAGAGAACTATAAAAAAGATTAAAATATATTTATAAATTACATTACAATAATTATTTTTATGTATAAATATTTTAAAACTTGTATACATGTAATGTCCGGTTGGTTTGGTTTCGGTTTGGCTTTTTTTAGTTAAAATCAAACCAAACCAATTATGATCGGGTTTTGTTTTTCTAACACTAAACCAAATCAAACCAAACCTTAGTCGGGTTTTTTTCTCGGTTTGACTCGGATTATCGGTTTGATGCGGTTTTTCGATTTCCTTTGTACACCCCTACTTTACGCGATGCGAATCCGGATTAATAGAGTCAGTAGGTTTTGGATACTATATACATAAAGCAAACAAAGAAGTTGATAAAAACATTCACTAATCAATTTTACAGGTTAAGCTACACTGACTATGTAAATATTATGTACATAAAAAGGGAAGCTTACTAAGCGTGTATATTATTCAGCCAGAGTGGCAATGCAACTGCTGCACAGTTTCCTTCCCTTTTACAATTGTCATTTCCGTACAATCATTTATAGCTCCAAACAGAGTGGATTACTCAATATTCTAATGCTTCTAATCCAGAGCCTATATTCTATTTGCACTTCTGGCTAGCTCCAAAGGACACAACATACAAGAAAGAACGAAGAAGGTAACTAACAAAAGAAAAACGTTTATATTAATCAGAACAAAATGTATGGGGTAAAACCGGTTGATGATAACTGGGCAAATGACGGTGTGACACGTGGCTCCGAAAACAGGTGGGATATAAGTCAGCAAACAACTGTCACTAGTTGCAAGCAGCTAGCGATCACCGCCGAACAAGCCCCGAAGACAGAACAACCAATAACAAAGATTTGCCGCATTATCATCGGGTAACATTTATAGGACAGCCGCTACAGAGAATATCTGCATTTAAAGCCAACCGTTATGCACCCGCGATTTTATTCTCATTCAAGAGGAGCTTGATTTTGAGAATCTTGTCCCCCTAAGTAGGGCTATAAATAGCAGGATTAACATGTTGGAATTTGGACTTACGTTAATTGGTTATAGCCTGAATCGATAGTGACGTGGCCCAAGTGGTGGATAAATAAAAGGCCTAATATTAAATATTGTGCGTGTGGATAAGTGAAGCCCAATAACTATTGGCATGTGATGGGTAGGCACTCTTTATAAATAGAGGCCAACCCCCCTTTCCCTAGCTATTAGAAAACCCTAGCGTATTCTGCTTCTTGAAGACGTGATAACAGTAGACGTCTCATCAGTCAAGTTCTCCGGGATGTGAGAGCGCTTAGCTAGTGGATTGTGGAAGATAAGTTTGATGAATGTGTTTATCTTAAAATAGCTAATGGTAGTTTCATTATTATGGTTCTCTATGTTGATGATATTCTGCTTGCCACAAATGATTTGGGCTTGATGAATGAGACCAAACAATTTTTGTCTAGGTCTTTTGATATGAAAGATCTTGTGAAGCCTCTTTTGTTCTTGGGATAGAAATTAAAAGAGACATGTCACGTGGTTTATTGGGTTTATCACAACGTTCCTACATTGAGAGTGTTCTTAAAACTTTCAATATGCAAGATTGTAGACCTGGTGTTGCACCTGTTGTAAAAGGGGATAAATTAGTAAAGATCAATGTCCGAAAAATGAAGTTGAAATGAATATCCAGCTTTGTCCAAAAGGGAAACCAAAATTAATTTCCGTGTCATAGACAGTACAAAAACAGTATTTTCTAAACGAATACTAGAATTATTTTTAAAAGGTAAAATAGATGTCCCTATAAACTCCATTTTTGCTTTGAGTCCATTTCCCACAACAACACTGGCTTCATCCTCTTTTGGCTTCCGTCTGCTTACTAGATCCTGCAAGTCATTGGTTACATGAACAGTTGCACCACTATCCAACCACCAGGAATTTAAAGAAACATGAACAAGACTAGTTTCAAAGCATACAAAAGCCAAAAGATTACCCGATTTCTTTTTCAGAGGACAGCCAGCTTTCTTATGCCTACTTGTTTGCAATCCCAGCACTTGATTTCTTTCTTAATTAGAGCTTGAGGACCAAGAGGATTATGAGACTGACCTTGGTTAACACCAGGCTTATTAGTATGACCACTATTACCACCTGGATGATGAGATTGGCAATGTTTCCTTTTGTGAAATTTGGGTCCACTTTTTCTTTTATAAGCGGGATAATAAGTTGATCTAGACGAACTAACAAAGTTCACTACACCCTCAACTTTCTCCTTTTGGATCCTCCCTTCCTCTACCACACAAACAGTAATAAGCCCATCAACACTCCACTTATCTTTTTGTGCATTATAGGTTGTCTTAAGTTGGTTAAACTGCTCAAGAAGGGACCTTAGAGATTGGTGAACAAGAAAATCATCGGTAATGGTTACACCTTAATTGTTCTGTTTGATAGCAATGTTAACCAATTTCATAATATGATCACGGACACTACCTACAAGGTCTATGGTGGACAGGGAATCAATCAGGCTACCTATCTCAGCTTTATCAGATTCTAGGAATTTCTGTCCAATGGCACTCACAAAATCTTTTGCATTTCCATTATCCTTAATTGCACCCTTTATGTGATCAGAAATGGATCTCTTTATGATCATAAGGCTCAATTTGTTAGCCTTCATCTATTTCTCATACTTAGCCTTTTCATCAGCAGTGCAAGTAGTTGTAGGTTCAGCAGGTTTCTGTTCAATCAATGCAAAGTCCGGGTCCATCAGAACGTGATATACGTATTGAGCATATTAGAATCTATGTTGGCTGATCCTTTGACTAAAGGTCTTAGGCCTGTAGTTTTTAATGAACATGCTAAAACATGGGAATTTAAGAGTCTTTTGATGTGCTTTAGTCAGTGGGAGTTATTTTGCAGCTGCTGACAGAGATATTGCTTTTAATAAATTCTAATTTTATGCAAGCTTGTGTTATTTTATATTTGTTATGCTTATTGACTAACATGATAATTTATTTATTTTCCATTTCTAATTGGGTATTGCATAAACTCATGATATCTTTGAGTTTTGCTGCTTGTTGCCTTTATTATCCCGGGTAAGGCACAAGGGACACCTCCTAAGGTGATATGATTTTAATGTCATTTAATTTGGAGGCTCCTGATGTGATATGCTTATTATATCACTTGGAGGATTATTTTTTTCTAAGAGGTGTGAATCTATTCACCTTGATTAGAAAGATAATATGCTTAGCACACATGTTTGATCCATGTTGATGGAAATTCTAGCATATGTGGTCGTAAATAGAATTCACACCTTAAAATGGTGTGATGCCTGTTACGATTCATTGTTAGTCTTCTCTATTGAGACTGGATGGATTGTTATATGGGTCATTTTATCATTGGCTATGTGAGTGGTGTGAGTCTAAAATATTTTTTCAAAATGATTTTCTTAAAACTCAAAAGTTTTAAAATTATTTTCTTGTCCTCAATTAACCTTGGTGTCCAAGTGGGAGAATGTTGGAATTTGGACTTACGTTAATTGGTTATAGCCTGAAAGGAGACGTGGCCCAAGTGGTGGATAAATAAAAGGTCTAATATTAAATATTGTGTGTGTGGATAAGTGAGGCCCATTAACTATTGACCTGTGATGGGTAGACACTCTTTATAAATAGAAGCCAACCCCCCTTTCCATAGCTATTAAAAAATCCTAGCGTATTCTGCCTCTTGAATGCGTGGTAATGGTAGACGTCCCATCAGTCAAGTTCTCCGGGCTGCGAGAGCGCGTAGCTAGTGGATTATGCAAGTTGGTCTGAGGCTTAATCGCCGTTTGTTGTCGTTGCTGAATCCATGGAGTTTAACGGTACGCTTCTTGAACCTATTTCAAGATTATGTTTATGTTTGTGTTTTAATCTCTGCTATGGTTGCGTATTAATTATCTTACATAACAACCATTGTAGGGACATGAAACGTTCTGCACCATAAAAGCTATAATCTATTATCTTTTACGCTCAGTTTGAATACCTGAACATTGCTTCTATTTTTATCCTCAGAAAGGCTAAGTTCTTAGTCAGACTTGTTATCTCCTTTAATTTCAGTAGTTTATCTTATTTTCGTTCTTATTTATTCATCATTTTTGGATTAAATTGATTCGTTTGTCTATAAATTACGCTATAAATTCAACTATACCGTTTAGGGGTAAACACAAAAAAAAAAAGATGAATTAAATTCTTTTACCATTAATCAGAGATATCGTATTTGAGTTCCCACCGAGAATGTAAAACCTTTTAGTAGGAAATATCTAGTCCAAATTTGGATCAATCAACCAGTGTTATATAAATACCAGATGAATAAAAAAATAAATTTTATAACGCGCAGAAAGACAATTGGAGCATAACTTTGGTTGCAAAAGTTCAGTTTTAACTTTTTCATGTGCGCCATATTGGTTGAAGTTGAAATTTGCCCTACTTTGGCTTCTCAAATTTCGTATGTTCACTTTCATATATATATATATATATATATATATATATATTTTGCATGTGACACTTCTCTATTCCTATATCCTCAATCATTTCAGATAGCTATATATATATATATATATATATATATATATATATATATATATATATATATTGCATGTGACACTTCTCTATTCCTATATCCTCAATCATTTCAGATAGCTATACATAAAACTATCTTCAATCATTTCAAATAGCTATGCATACATAACACTGGTGATTAAGGAGAAGATAGAGTATTATGTACGGGTTCAAACGAATTTAATAGTTTTTGCTTAGATTTTATATTTATATTAAAAAAGTCTCATCAATTTATATATATATATATATATATATATATATATATATATATATCAAAGATAAAAATTTACTAAAATGTTATCTATATGGAAGCAACAGTTGATATGGAAGAAAATACAACAATCTTCAAATGTTAACACTTACTTACAGAATACTTAAATTTTAAATGATTTGACACCATCTAAAGAACCTGCAAATGCTATATGTATTTATATATTAAAATAAAAAATGTAATCATATCTTACCTAACAATTTTCTTATATGATATTTTTTTTGTGTTTGTTCCCTTATTGCTTTGACTGCTTTGTTATGATTAAAATTGTCATGACCCAAGCTTAGGGTACTTATTGTCCGCTTTGGCCCAACAGACCTCACAAATTTATAAAAATAGCACGGGCTAGCAAGTTTTCAGACTGGTCATTCAAAAATAGCCAGTGTTTGCATAGTCATTGAAAAATAGCCACTATTTTGCTGCAATACGAAAGTTCCAGCATAATATACTGGAGATCGGTGCACCTGTGTATGAACTTCCAGCATATTATACTGGACTGGTATATTATACTGGAACTCCAATATATTATACTGGAAGTTCAGTATAATATATACTGGAGTATACTGGAATATACTGGAGTTCCAGTAAATTATACTAGAATTCCAGTATATTATACTGGAGTATTTTCTGGATTTGGACAGTGTTTACGTTCATATTTATCTTTACATGAAAAGTGACTAAATTTCGATTACTTTTGAAACTGCGGCTATTTTTGAACGACCACTTGTAAATCTATCTATTTTTAAATTTCTCCCTTGGGCTACGCCATCATCGATTACAAAGGCGCACCTACCATATTAACTTGTGTTGTGCCTTATAAAGCTCTTTATTTTTCTTTCCCATTCTGATGTAGGAATCTCCTAAGGTGTCATGTGCACCCCTTCTTCACAAGTTTGCCAACCTAGAAGCCTGAGACTCAGTGTCCTCACTGAAGTTTGCCCCAACATCATAGTAAGGGAGATTAGGCCGTCATACCATATTTTCCATGACCGAAGCCCATGACACGTATTATCCCCTTTGGTCCAACAGATCTCACGTTTCCTTTGGGCTACACCATTATCGAGCCCAAAGCGCATGTACCATATGAACTTGTTTTGTGCCTTATAAAGAAAGCTCTTCATTTTTCTCACCCATTCTGATGTGAGATTCGCCTAAGGCGACATATGCACCCCTTCTTCATCACCTTTCCAACCTAGAAGCGTGTCAGTCCTACTTGACCTGCCCTAATCGGCCCGCCTTTTTGTCATGTGCGACAGCATTGATATCCCTCTTTAAAATGCAACATATAATACTTTGGCTGTTTTATTATGATTAGAACTCTTGTTGTTGTCATTGGTATTCCTCATGAAAATATGTGGCATGAAATTAGTCCAGCAATATGCTAGCCCAATTGAATCCCTCTTTTGAGATATTAAGGGGAACCTTGGCGTAACTAGTAAAGTTGTTGCCATGTGACCAGGAGGTTACCGGTTCGAACCGTGGAAACAACCTCTTGCAGAAATGCAGGGTAAGGTTGCGTACAATAGATCCTTGTGATCCGGCCCTTCCGCGGGAGCTTAGTACACCGGGCTACCCTTTTAGTTAAGGTGGTCGCCTCACTGCCAAGAAGTGCGGTGGAATGGTAAAGGTTTATTCACTCTTAATCAAAGGTTTAATTTCGCATTCAAGCCTTGTGTGGAGTTCTCATTAACATAAAGCATCAACACTGTATGGGTCAAAATCTAATCAGACAAGAATCGGCGTGAGAGACTGTCGTATCCATACCACATTGTAACGATACACACCTCGACCACGGCCGAGGTCATATATTCAGAACGCTTGAGGGACGAATTGGATATTACGGCATTTTAAGGGGTCAGACCGTAATATAGTCAAACGACTTAGGTACTATGGTTAATGACCGTTGGGTAAAGGAGAAGACCTAGTATATAAACTAAGTGAGAAGAAGAAGCAAGAGGGGAAGGAAAAAGAAAGACAGAGACATGTTCTCTGAGAGGATAAGTGATCTTCATCCCTCTCTCTCTCTCTCCATGAAGGAGAAACAAGCAAGGAAGCTCAAATCTTCAATATATATTGCTAGTCTCATCACATCAAATGTATGGGGTCCTATCTTGTTAAAGATCGGTGACCCTTTTTCATCCATGTATTTTTCGTTGTTGTTTAATGTTAAGAAAATCACTATCCTCTTCTTATACAATGGGATTTAATTAATGTTACAGTTAAAACTCATGCTTGCTTTGTTTGCTTACTTATCTCATATATCTTAGATCTAGAATAAATTATCTTTGGCCAGGATTTACCCAAAACCTTTTTATCTAGTTAGTTCAACCAAAAGTCTAAATCTTTTTGGTAGACCATATTGGCGCCGTCTGCGGGGACTTCTTAGCCAAAAGTTTAGTTTCCTCTAGATCTAAAGCCAGCTAAAGTATCACTTCCCGATTGTCGTAACCTCACCATCTCAGTACAAACACCAACTTGAAAGAGTGGTAGACAAGCTTTTGAAATAACCAAACCAGTCAGGGTCAAACCTTTGCATGAAATCGAAATTATGCCTGACATCTACAAAAAAATCCGCGTCTCGCTGTAGCGATGGGTTTGATACGTCGTACGAATACTTAAAGGGGGCTTACGGCCACTACGCACTTAGCACGTTCACAATCATATTCGCTATATTAACATTATATATCGATCTATACTCCCACCTCTTAGGGAAGGACGATAGCCTATTGTGTGATTCTTCGAACTAACCGGCTCATCCTGCTTTATTTTTGTACCAATATGCACATTGAAATTCATGTACGGAATATAGCTTATGTTTCCCTTATTTTTGCGCACATCAAATATACGTGATCGGACCGGGACTCGAGCTCGAGGTCCCAACGGGCAAACTAAGTTTAGCCCATAAGAAGCCAAACACGAGGCTACCAAAGCTGAAGCCACCATTCGAAGTACGGATAAAACGGGTCATCCTACAGCGCTCCCCTCCCCTCGCCGACTTATCAAGTCAAGGTAACAGGCAATTCCGCTTGGGTTTAACTTGTTATTTCGATTCTTTGGATTGGGATGGGAACACGAGCATTCTCATAGGTGCGCAAATGAGGAACGAACGCATCAGGAAAACGTTATACACTATACCATCCCACGGGCAACGGTCTATCAAAACACTCCACACCATACTGTATTGCAAATAACAGACAAACAGCTTAATACAAGCCGGTATTATTAAGAAAATTTCCATGAGCTGAGACCAAGAGGTGAGCCCATGGAACGTACAGTCTCTCCGACACAAGCAGAACTTGAACTCGAAAATCTTGCACGTATATTCTCCATGACAATCCTACGCAAATTCAGCTGACCAAATATTGCGAATCGCGTCCGAACTTCGTTGAGTTAGTCCCAGGGTGCCCAGAAGCCCAAGCAATAAGTTCATCACTCGTCAACGGCCTTGATGTTAGGCTAGAAACCCGTATTTTAGCCGTAGTATTACATTCCAATGACTGCATTTTTACGTGCGTTTGAGTTCAAATGATAGTCAATTGCACTTAGTACGTGTTTTATGCCTTGCAGGAAGTGATCCTGAGCTCAAAAGTTAATTTAGAGCTAAATTAATCAATTTGGAGCTTTGAAGTCTGAGTAAAAGCCCAATACATTAAGCGGGGATCGTGTTCGGGGGTCGTGTACCACGTCTGGATGTTAAAAGGGGACGAAATAAGTTCACTCTGAGAAAATTGCACTGCTGCGCCGCATGGGTCGCCAGAAGGTGCGGCGCAGCAGTGTAAAATTGTGCCTGACTCGAAAATATGAAGCTGCAGATAAAATGCACTACCGCGCTGCATGGTGCGGCGCAGCCTGCGGCGCGGCTCTTCAACTTTTACAGAGCGAAGTCCTAGTTCGCGCAGGAAAGGGTTTTTTTGTCTGGGCCCGACCCTACTTGGTATAAATACATGTAAAAATGCTATTTTGAGGAGGTTGGACAGATTTGAGACATAGATTCGACCTAAGGAGGCAAGAACACATTAGGAGCAAGGCGGAGAATTCTTCTACGAGTTTTTCCTTCCTCTTCCTATTTTTCATTGTTGGTTATGACTTTTAGTATTGTAGTTTTACATGCTATTATGAATAGCTAATTTGTTATCTAGGGTTTTGATGGAACCTTTTGTAGGATAAATTCTTGTTATTTTTATATAATTGAGCCGTAGTATTTTCTCTATTTGTTCAACTACGTGTTTGTAGTATTTAATTGACAGGATCCTCAATTAGCTGTGCCTATTTAGTGTGTATAACTCGGGAGAGAGTGCATATTTAGGTAGTTGTTGAACAACACCACTCCCAAAGTATAAGAGGGATCTATAACTGCGGGTTTAAGGGCGGGATTAGGGATAACGAAGCCTTGGGTGCAATCTAAAGTGAGCTGTAATAAACAAAGCCAGCTAGCGTAACTCGGGAGAGTGTGTCTAGTAAATTGTGGTAATTACTCGGGAGAGAGTTACGACAGTCAGAGCGCTCGTGATCGGTAGAGAATACTTAGGCGAATTTATAGAAAACGTAGCGGGAAGGATTCCGATAATTGGGGAAATCATAACTCTAGACCTCCTTAATCTTGACTCCAATCATTATCCTTGTTAATTGATAGTTTTATGGTTTTCTAGATTTGTTAGTTAAGTAGATAAAAATAAATATTATAATCTTTATAATTATAAAATTGTTTGGACTTGTGTTTCTTAGCGATATTGAACAACTATAGCTAAAGCCTTAGTTCTCTGTGGGATTCGACTCCGGACTTGTAAACCGGATAATATTTGCAGCGACCGCTTATCCTTTTCAGGACTAGAGTTGGGCGTGATCAAATTTTGGCGCCGTTGCCGGGGAACTAACGGTGTAGTTGTAGCTGTATATATTGCTAGGTTACGAGTTTGAACTTTTATTTTGTTTTCTTTTGTTTTGTTTTTTTTTTAATTTTTTTATAACTACCGATTTGAGAAACATGGCATCTTGGAATTATGGAAATTTAGGTGTAGATAATTCTACTATTGATCTCCATACATATTGTGAAGGAAACCACTTGTGGCAAAATTTTCAAAACGTTCCTCAGAGCGAGTTATGTGCACCAAATCAATCTTTTTTGTAGAATGTGTGTGATGTGTGTGGTGGTAAAAATGGTCACTTTTATGGTTGTTCTTATATTTCTTATCTTCCCCCAACCCCTTACTATGATGGTTCTACCTTTTCTTGTAAAGTTAATAAGAACAAAGAACCTGGGAATGCAGACCTGAAAGAGATTAAGGATATGTTAAAGTGCGTTCTGAAACAAAATAATGAAAAACAATTGCATATAGAAAGGCAAGAGGCAACTATTCGCAAGTTGGAGGCTCAATTGAGTCAAGTGGTTGGAGCTTTTAATGCTCAACAAGTCAATATTGAGGATAGTAGCCAAGAAGAGCATGAATTTGAGGTGTTAATTGGGGAGGTCAGAGTAGAACATCAACAACCTAGCCAACTACAATTTGAGGATGTCAATGTTGAAGAAGTGAGACTAGAGCCAACCAAGGACTTCGAGGATATAAATTTTGTTGACTCTAGTATCATTGATGTTGAGGATGCTGAAAGTCCTGAAGTTCATGTGTGTGAGCGCATTGGTCCTCACTCCAAACATTTTTCTACATTGTGCTTGGATGACGATATGAAAATAGAGTCATCCGAGCCGATTGAGAAGTCAAGGAATGAGGAACAAGGTGCCTATATTCTGGAATTTTTCTTACCAGAAAGACAGGACTACATACCTCATCTAAAAGCCAAGAAGTGTAGAATAGTACAATGGTTGCTTGGACCAATTAGATTTGTTCCTCCACCCCTGGAGCATAGCCGAAAACTTGATGCCAAATTGGGGGTTCAATTCATAAGCTCGAGGTGGAGGCAAAAAGTGATTCGCGTCGTGCCGCGACGTTAAATCAAGCGCTTGTTGGGAGGAAACCTAGCTTTATTGCTTTCTTTTATTTATTTTTTATTTTTTTAATTGTATTATTTTTGTAGTGTCAATTTTTTTTTTTATTTTTTTTAGGAGCATGGAAAGCAAAGGTATTGGAAGGATGCAACAGCAAATCAAATGGTTGGAACTAAGTGTGAGGTACCCGCACGAAGGACCAAGCGTGGGAGAAGTCTGAGTACCCCATGAACTGCTAGTGCTACGGCCTTTGGCCTACCAGGGAGTCTCTTTTACCCTTTTATTCGTTATGATGTGCGTTGGGGACAATGCACAATTTTAAGTGTGGGGTGAGGAGATTGTCTAGGTGACTTTCTATGATATTTTAGTTGTTTTACTATTTTAGTTGTGTTAGTTTAATTAAATAATATTTTTTTTTTAAAAAGATTGGACTTTTCCTGATGACGGATCTTCTAGACAGTTTTCTTGAGGGAAGTAAGTCTAAAAAAAATACCAAAAAGATTTTTTGTTTTGTGTTAGGTAGTGTAGCAATTACCCCTTGGTTTTTCTTTAAACCACGGTTCTTTTCCAAGGGTTTTATTTGAACCGGGTGTAGTTAGTTTTTTTTAAGGAATAAGAGCCATTGTGTTGTGCTTTGAAGTGAAGCAGTATCTCTTGACTTGGTTATGCCTTGAGAACAGTGAGTACTTTGGTTGTGACGCTTAGGCTCAGTTTTTGACTCTTGTAGAAGTACCTTAAATTGTATGAATTTAACTTTGCTTAACTGCTTTGACTAGAGTGTCTTCATGAAACCAATCCTGAGTGAGTTATGTGCCATGTGTGTGTAAGGATTTGTTATATTCTGTGCATTGCATTGCTGCCTAGAACTTGCCCCGTGTGTTTGCAAAGCGAAATAGTAGTGTTGTTCAGTCTTGGAAGTGATATAGGCGTTTCCTTATTGAGCCAGATATGTATATTTTACCCACCTAATTGTTATGTATCGTAGTACCCCTTTGAGCCTGTAATCTTGTTTCTTTGGCAACCATATTACAAGCCTTAACCATTTATTTGAATTAATCATCTATTCGAACCTTTTAACCTCTTATGAGCACTTGAATTGTTATGAACTGTGTAAAAGTTAAAGTGTGGGGTGTTGATGTTAGGCTAGAAACCCGTGTTTTAACCGTAGTATTACAATCCAATGACTGCATTTTTACGTGCGTTTGAGTTCAAATGATAGTGAATTGCACTTAGTACGTGTTTTATGCCTTGCAGGAAGTGATCCTGAGCTCAAAAGTTAATTTAGAGCTAAATTGATCAATTTGGAGCTTTGAAGTCTGAGTAAAAGCCCAATACATTAAGCGGGGATCGTGTTCGGGGGTCGTGTACCAAGTCTGGATGTTAAAAGGGGACGAAATAAGTTCACTCTGAGAAAATTACACTGCTGCGCCGCATGGAGCACCGCAAGGCGCGGCGCAGCAGTGTAAAATTGTGCCTGACTCGAAAATATGAAGCTGCAGATAAAATGCAGTACCGCGCCGCATGGTGCGGCGCAACCTGTGGCGCGACTGTTCAACTTTTACAGAGCGAAGTCCTAGTTCGCGCAGAAAAGGGTTTTTTTGTCTGGGCCCGACCGTACTTGGTATAAATACATGTAAAAACGCTATTTTGAGGAGGTTGGACAGATTTGAGACATAGATACGACCTAAGGAGGCAAGAACACATTGGGAGCAAGGCGGAGAATTCTTCTACGAGTTTTTCCTCCCTCTTCCTATTTTTCATTGTTGGTTATGACTTTTAGTATTAGTTTTACATGCTATTATGAATAGCTAATTTGTTATCTAGGGTTTTGATGGAACCTTTTGTAAGATAAATTCTAGTTATTTTTATATAATTGAGCCGTAGTATTTTCTCTATTTGTTCAACTACGTGTTTGTTGTAGTTAATTGACAGGATCCTCAATTAGCTGTGCCTATTTAGTGTGCATAACTCGGGAGAGAGTGCATATTTAGGTAGTTGTTGAACAACACCACTCCCAAAGTATAAGAGGGATCTATAACTGCGGATTTAAAGGCGGGATTAGGGATAACGAAGCCTTGGGTGCAATCTAAAGTGAGCTGTAATAAACAAAGCCAGCTAGCGTAACTCGGGAGAGTGTGTCTAGTAAATTGTGGTAATTACTCGGGAGAGAGTTACGACAGTCAGAGCGCTCATGATCGGTAGAGAATACTTAGGCGAATTTATAGAAAACATAGCGGGAAGGATTCCGATAATTAGGAAAATCATAACTCTAGACCTCCTTAATCTTGACTCCAATCATTATCCTTGTTAATTGATAGTTTTACGGTTTTCTAGATTTGTTAGTTAAGTAGATAAAAATAAATATTATAATCTTTATAATTATAAAATTGTTTGGACTTGTGTTGCTTAGCGATATTGAACAACTATAGCTAAGCCTTAGTTCTCTGTGGGATTCGACTCCGGACTTGTAAACCAGATTATATTTGCAGCGACCGCTTATCCTTTTTAGGACCAGAGTTGGGCGTGATTAAATTTTGGCGCCGTTGCCGGGAATTAACGGTGTAGTTGTAGCTGTATATATTGCTAGGTTACGAGTTTGAACTTTTATTTTGTTTTCTTTTGTTTTAATTTTTTAATAACTACCGATTTGAGAAACATGGCATCTTGGAATTATGGGAATTTAGGTGTAGATAATTCTACTATTGATCTCCATACATATTGTGAAGGAAACCACCTGTGGCAAAATTTTCAAAACGTTCCTAAGATCGAGTTATGTGCACCAAATCAATCTTTTTTGTGGAATGTGTGTGGTGGTAAAAATGGTCACTTTTATGGTTGTTCTTATATTTCTTATCTTCCCCCAACCCCTTACTATGATGGTTCTACCTTTTCTTGTGAAGTTAATAGGAACAAAGAACCTGGGAATGCAGACCTGAATGAGATCAAAGATATGTTAAAGTGCCTTCTGAAACAAAATAATGAAAAACAATTGCATATAGAAAGGCAAGAGGCAACTATTCGCAAGTTGGAGGCTCAATTGAGTCAAGTGGTTGGAGCTTTTAATGCTCAACAAGCCAATATTGAGGATAGTAGCCAAGAAGAACATGAATTTGAGGTGTTAATTTGGGAGGTCAGAGTAGAACATCAACAACCTAGCCAACTACAATTTGAGGATGTCAATGTTGAAGAAGTGAGACTAGAGCCAACCAAGGACTTTGAGGATATATATTTTGTTGACTCTAGTATCATTAATGTTGAGGATGCTGAAAGTCCTGAAGTTCATGTGTGTGAGCGCATTGGTCCTCACTCCAAACATTTTTCTACATTGTGCTTGGATGACGATATGCAAATAGAGTCATCCGAGCCGATTGAGAAGTCAAGGAATGAGGAACAAGGTGCCTATATTCTGGAATTTTTCTTACCAGAAAGACAGGACTACATACCTCATCTAAAAGCCATGAAGTGTAGAATAGTACAATGGTTACTTGGACCAATTAGATTTGTTCCTCTACCCCTGGAGCATAGCCAAAAACTTGATGCCAAATTGGGGGTTCTATTCATAAGCTCGAGGTGGATGCAAAAAGTGATTCGCGTCGTGCCGCGACGTTAAATCAAGCGCTTGTTGAGAGGCAACCCAGCTTTATTGCTTTCTTTTATTTTTTTTTATTTTTTTATTGTATCATTTTTGTAGTGTCAATTTTTTTTATTTTTTTTAGGAGCATGGAAAGCAAAAGTATTGGAAGGATGCAACAGCAAATCAAATGGTTGGAACAAAGTGTGAGGTACCCGCACGAAGGACCAAGCCTGGGAGAAGTCTGAGCACCCCATGAACTGCTAGTGCTTCGGCCTTTGGCCTACCAGGAAGTCTCTTTTACCCTTTTATTCGTTATGGTGTGCATTGGGGACAATGCACAATTTTAAGTGTGGGGTGAGGAGATTGTCTAGGTGACTTTCTATGATATTTTAGTTGTTTTACTATTTTAGTTGTGTTAGTTTAATTAAATAATATTTTTTTTTAAAACGATTGGACTTTTCCTGATGACGGATTTTCTAGACAGTTTTCTTGAGGGAAGTAAGTCTAAAGAAAATACCAAAAAGATTTTTGTTTTGTGTTAGGTAGTGTAGCAATTACCCCTTGGTTTTTCTTTAAACCACGGTTCTTTTCCAAGGGTTTTATTTGAACCGGGTGTAGTTAGTTTTTTTTAAGGAATAAGAGCCATTGTGTTGTGCTTTGAAGTGAAGCAATATATTTTGACTTGGTTATGCCTTGAGAACAGTGAGTACTTTGGTTGTGACGCTTAGGCTCAGTTTTTGACTCTTGTAGAAGTACCTTAAATTGTATGATTTTAACTTTGCTTAACTGCTTTGACTAGAGTGTCTTCATGAAACCAATCCTGAGTGAGTTATGTGCCATGTGTGTGTAAGGATTTGTTATATTATGTGCATTGCATTTGATGCTTAAAACTTGCCCCGTGTGTTTGCAAAGCGAAATAGTAGTGTTGTTCAGTCTTGGAAGTGATATAGGCGTTTCCTTGTTGAGCCAGATATGTATATTTTACCCACCTAATTGTTATGTATCGTAGTTAACCCCTTTGAGCCTGTAATCTTGTTTCTTTGGCAACCATATTACAAGCCTTACCCATTTGTTTGAATTAATCATCTATTTGAACCTTTTAACCTCTCATGAGCACTTGAATTGTTATGAACTGTGTAAAAGTTAAAGTGTGGGGTGGTTGGTTTGGCTTTTGAGTGGAACTAATAAAATCAGGAGAAAGGTGCACTGTTTTGAACAAGTAAGAGCCACTTGAATTGGAAAAAAAAATATAGTTGTATTGCTGTGGAAAAAAAAGTATTTCTTTAATAAGTGGTGACTCTTGCTGTAATTGTGCTTAAAGAAGTGGGGGGCTAATATATATTGATGTGAAGGTGGAGTTTTTGTTTGACATAAGTATGGGGTTTAAATGTTGAAGTGTATGTATTAAGTGCTTAGGGAGGTGTAGTCACTCTTATATCTAAATGTATCCTACCCGTCCCGCAGCCTACATTACAACCAAATAAAGTTCTACTTGATCCTAGATTAAATGAGCTCGATTAGTGGAGTAGTACACTACGGGCAAGCTTATGGTGCATCTTTTGTGGCATATGAATGTTATTTCTGAGAGTGAGTGAATTCTATCTATCTTGAGTTCCTAAGTGTTCTTAAATTATATTGTGTGGAACTCCTCTCTTTTGTTGTGTGAGGGCACTTGATTCATGAAGGAAGGTAATGTCAGTAACCTCTATGTTAGAGTAAGTGGGTGAGTTGTGAATAATGCGTGGTACTTGTGAGTCAAATCTTGAGGTGAAGATGTTACGCTTTTGTGCTTAGTCTATCTTAAATATTCTTGGCATAATGAATTAGGAGAGTTGTTTAAAAAGGTCGTGTCTATATAAAGTGAAGTTTGATTGCTCGAGGACGAGCAATGGTTTAAGTGTGTGGTGTTGATGTTAGGCTAGAAACCCGTGTTTTAACCGTAGTATTACATTCCAATGACTGCATTTTTACGTGCGTTTGAGTTCAAATGATAGTGAATTGCACTTAGTACGTGTTTTATGCCTTGCAGGAAGTGATCCTGAGCTCAAAAGTTAATTTAGAGCTAAATCGATCAATTTGGAGCTTTGAAGTCTGAGTAAAAGCCCAATACATTAAGCCGGGATCGTGTTCGGGGGTCGTGAACCAAGTCTGGATGTTAAAAGGGGACGAAATAAGTTCACTCTGAGAAAATTGCACTGCTGCGCCGCAAGGCGCGGCGCAGCAGTGTAAAATTGTGCCTGACTCGAAAATATGAAGCTGCAGATAAAATGCACTACCGCGCCGCATGGTGCGGCGCAGCCTGCGGCGCGACTGTTCAACTTTTACAGAGCAAAGTCCTAGTTCGCGCAGGAAAGGGTTTTTTTGTCTGGGCCCAACCCTACTTGGTATAAATATATGTAAAAACGCTATTTTGAGGAGGTTGGACAGATTTGAGACATAGATTCGACCTAAGGAGGCAAGAACACATTGGGAGCAAGGCGGAGAATTCTTCTACGAGTTTTTCCTTCCTCTTCCTATTTTTCATTGTTGGTTATGACTTTTAGTATTGTAGTTTTACATGCTATTATGAATAGCTAATTTGTTATCTAGGGTTTTGATGGAACCTTTTGTAGGATAAATTCTAGTTATTTTTATATAATTGAGCCGTAGTATTTCCTCTATTTGTTCAACTACGTGTTTGTTGTAGTTAATTGACAGGATCCTCAATTAGCTGTGCCTATTTAGTGTGCATAACTCGGGAGAGAGTGCATATTTAGGTAGTTGTTGAACAACACCACTCCCAAAGTATAAGAGGGATCTATAACTGCGGGTTTTTAAAGGCGGGATTAAGGATAACGAAGCCTTGGGTGCAATCTAAAGTGAGCTATAATAAACAAAGCCAACTAGCGTAACTCGGGAGAGTGCGTCTAGTAAATTGTGGTAATTACTCGGGAGAGAGTTACGACAGTCAGACGCTCATGATCGGTAGAGAATACTTAGGCGAATTTATAGAAAATGTAGCAGGAAGGATTCCGACAATCTGGGAAATCATAACTCTAGACCTCCTTAATCTTGACTCCAATCATTATCCTTGTTAATTGATTGTTTTACGGTTTTCTAGATCTGTTAGTTAAGTAGATAAAAATAAATATTATAATCTTTATAATTAGAAAATTATTTGGACTTGTGTTTCTTAGCGATATTGAACAACTATAGCTAAGGCTTAGTTCTCTGTGGGATTCGACTCCGGACTTGTAAATCGGATTGTATTTGCAGCGACCGCTTATCCTTTTTAGGACTAGAGTTGGGCGTGATCAGGCCTCTCCAAGCCAAGCAATGAAGGGACTAAATAGACTGGGACTCCACCAAAACACACACACTACAACAACGTATAGTGTTCTCCAATAAAAGCAAAATTAAACAAACCGGGACTGACCCCGACGCACGCATAAACAATGCAACAAAGAGAGATGTTATCCAATAAAAGTAATGCAACAGGAAAATCTTACCATCCCACCAAACCCGCACATCGCCAAGTGAAAGGGAAGTTCGACTTCGCTCGAACTCACAACGAGTTACAATTCCGACCTCGCCCGAATTGACACCCCTACGGCCGCCGCCCATCGCCAATTGAAAGGGAAGTTCGACTTCGCTCGAACTCACAACGGGTTACAATTCCGACCTCGCTCGAATTGACACCCTTACGGCCATCAGCCATCGTCAAACGAAAGTCTAATTCTATCTCTCTCGAACTGACAAATCAAAGTTCAACCTCGTCAAAATCTTAACGGGATATAATTCGACCTCGTACGAATTTACACCCTTACGACCGCCGGCCATCGCGAGGCGAAAGCAAAATTCGACCTCACTCGAATATATAAGTCAAAACGGATTTCGCCCAAAACGGCAAATCAGAAGTCGACCTTGCTCGAATTACATCACATTCGACCTCACTCGAATTACTTTACATTCGAACTCGCTCGAATTGAGTTCGAATTATTTCACATTCGGCCTCGCTCGAATTACTCTACATTCATCCTCGATCGAATTACTTCGCATTCGACCTCGCTCGAAGTACTTCGCATTCGACCTCGCTCGAATTACTTTACATTCGACCTCGCTCGAGTTAATTCACATTCGACCTCGCTCGAATTACTTCGCATTCGACCTCGCTCGAATTACTCTACATTCGACCTCGCTCGAATTACTTCGCATTCGACCTCGCTCGAATTACTCTACATTCGACCTTGCTCGAATTACTCAACATTCGACCTCGCTCGAATTACTTCGCAGTCAATGTCGCTCGAATTACTCAACATTCAACCTCGCTCGAATTACTTTAAATTTGACCTCCTTCGAATCCCCAATTAAAAATCAGGGACTCATTACGGGGAAGTCCGAATATCTTTTTCACAAAAAAAAGGAGAAAGAAAGTCAAAAGATATGTAGCCCAAGGCAAAGCGACTATTTTATTCAGAAGATGTACATGCGCAACAGCTGCGCCTTACAAAAGGCCAAAAGCGGGCCCCCAAGAAAAAGATGAAAACAAACATCGAAAGAACAAAAAAAACTAAGTACAAAAGCTGCAAATTTTTTTCACTCGGCATCATCTCCACCGCCGTTCTCCCCAACATTGCCGTCATCAGAAGGAAGCCCATCTTCAATCTCTGCACCCTCACCGGCCTCCGGTGTCGCAGGGTTATAACCGCAGGCAAGACGAGCCTCGCGTGCCTTCGCCCGAGCATCTTCAAAAGCAGCCTCAGGAACGCTCCCCGCATCCCACAAACCCTTGTATATATCTCGTTGGGCCTCAGCATGGACCCATAGCTCATACAAACAGCGGAGGACAGTAGCAGAGGCAAATTCTTGAGGGGCAGCTTGAGCCAACAGCAGCACCTTCTCGGCCTCAAGAGCCATAACTCGGTCTCCCAAGTTCGAAGCATCCCGATCAGGTTCACCAATCCGCTCCTCGAGCCGCGCCTCCCTCACTATAGTCGTCGCCCTCTCAGATTCATGCTCAGACCTGAGGACGCGGATAGTGTTTTCTAGCACCACCGCCCTCGCCAAAGCTGACACTCGAGCTCCCTTGGCTCTCTCCAACTCGGCCACCTTCTTTTCCAGTTCAGCCACCTTCTCCATCCATTCTGCGTTTAGGTCGGTGACTCTGGTGGCGTTTTGTTCAAGCTCAGTTCGCAAAGACAACACCTTCGCTTGAAGGTCTTCACACTCCGCCGCAACTCTTTTGCCTATTTTGAGATCCTCGTCTTTGGCATGGAGTAACTCCTCGAGCTCGCTGCATCTGCGGATAAACCGCATCAATTCCTCGTCCCTTTTCTCCAGCTCCTCCATAACGGACTGAGTATTATCGCCCGCCCTAAGCTGCACGTGCATCTCACGACACTTGTCGCGGTACCGGCGATACTTCGCGGCCATCTTCATAAAGACTTCGGCCCTAGTCTCCGCCCTACGAGCACTCTCAATCTCCAGCATATAAGTCTAAAAACAAAAGGGGAAGAAAAAGAGGGGAGGAATCAACGAAGGCAAAATAGCACAAAACAAAGAAAATGGCGAAAGGAAACTCACCCTCAAGGCCATTCAGGCCACACCACATGACAAAGCAGAATCATTGATCTCTCGAAGAGACTCACTTTTGGCGGGAGAACACAGAAGGTCGAATTGAGGCACCAACTCCACCTTCCTCCCTCACATCGACCCTGGTAAAGCCTTCCTCGAACATCCTCATGTCCTCAGGGTCGATGTCGGAATCCGATTCGTAATCATCCACCACCACGCCCTTCAACCTCTCATTAGCCGAAGAGGGGGCGCGGCCCTGCCGAGATGATGATGGACCGCTCGGAACAATCGCGGTAGCCCCCGAACTCTGTCCCCCTGCCACGGTGGTCGCTTCCTCGATCGAAATAGGCGTCGCCTCTGCACCCAGGTCGGTGTCACCGCTAGCTTCAGATACCGCTAAAGTAGGGTCGCCCCTTGAGGATGTCTCAACCAAAGACGAACCCTCTGACAACCTCCGCCTCTTCGACGATGCCTCTTTGCCACTGTTGCGAGAAGGTCCGTCCGTTGAATGGACTGTGAGAACCGGAATGTCTGACCGGGGAGCAACCTCTAGACATACAGGCCCAGTCGCAGACGTGGTCTGCCGAGCAACCAACTCTGGGTGCTCTCGCTCGCAGTTGCCCTTGGAACAGGCCGAGCAGAGGAAGCCGGCTAGTGGAAAGCAAGCGCAGGAGCCCTCGTCCTTCTCACTCCTCTCCGACCTGCTAATGATGAGATTCGATCAAACAAAGATTAGGTAAAAACTACGGAGCAAAGAACAAAGCAACGGACCACGACGAGCTGACTCACCAACAAGAGGCTTGCGCCCAAACTTCTCATGGAAAGGTGCCCATTCGCGAATCCCCATCGTATGGGGGAGAATCGCGCTCACCCACTCGCGAATATCAGCAACCAGCGGAGGAGGTACTCTCTCAGCTACAAAAACAAAAACACCCTCAACGAGGTTATTAAAAGGAGACAACCGACGACTATCTTAAGAAAAAAATGCATAAAAAGAAAAGAAAGACCGCCCGGGAGAAATTCCACATCTCAGGAAACCCTGCCGGGTTCGACACGACGTGCTCCGTTCGGACGTAGAAGAAGCTATCCCAAAAGCGGCGATTTGCCTTGTCATCCATCTTCGCCACCAAACTCTTGGCTCCTCGGTGGCGCATGTGAATCTTCGTGCCCCTTAGAAAATGGGGGACGAAGAGGTGAAGCATGTGCTGTAGAGGAATTCCTCGTCCGGCCAGCTCCGTGTACTTGATAAGCATAAGGAAAAGCTTGTACGCGTACGAAGAGAGTTGAGCCGGGCATACCTCATAGAAGCGGCAGAAGTCCATCACCAAGGAGGGAAGAGGAAGCGTGTATCCGACGACGAAGGTATACGCATAAAACGCGCAAGCCTGGACGGTGTATGTGCACTATGTCCTGATCCGCCGGAACCAGTTCAATGTGATCAGGGATCCCCCATTTGGATTTGAACGTCGTGAGCGCCGCAGCATCCATCATGGAAAAAACGGGCTCCGGCTCATTCCTAGAAGGGCTACTGAAGTCAGTCCTCACCTTCCCTGGGCGGGGAACCACCTTATCCACCGTCAGAAAATCCTCGTCTTCCACCATTTCCACTCCCTCTTCGAGCAGGGGTATATCATTTTCCGGCACCAGAGCACCAACAGCCCTATCAGAGTTGGAAGAAGCACTAGCCATCTTTCCTTTGATTAAAAGAAATGAGAATGATAAGGGAGAAAGGTAGTGGTCACAGCGAATCCTAACAGAAGCAGAAATATGAGAAATTGAAGGAGAAGAAGAGTTGCAAAAGTCTCTCTTGAGCGATTGAGAAGCGTAACATTCAAATGAGAGATTCTCCCCTATTTATAGGGACATAAATGCCCTGAGCGAGAAAACCAAACGCCGCCAGATAGAAAACGGAAAGGGCACGGGAAACGACGCAATGCATAGAAAACGTGCGCCATAATGACGCATGAGAAATATTAATGACATTCTGAACTGACGTGATGGTCTGACGCAGCTCTCGAAACGTCACGTCGCTACCTCGCCATGAGGTGCTCGTCCCTCGCATAAAGCGTTAAGATTTCTCCCAATTTTCAGATCAACAGAGTCCGCCCATCGAGCTCTCCAAGAGGCGACCCCAACGGGCGGATGGACTAACTGTATGGGTCAAAATCTGACCAGACAAGAACCAGCGTGAGAAGGGACGGAGAAAAGTTAATTGGGACTGTCGTATCCATACCACACTGTAACGATACACACCTCGGCCACGGCCGAGGTCGTATATTCAGAACGCTTGAGGGACGAATTGGATATTACGGCATTTTAAGGGGTCAGCCCATAATATAGTTAAAAGACTTAAGTATTGTGGTTAATGACAGTTGGGTAAAGGAGAAGACCTAGTATATAAACTAAGTGAGAAGAAGAAGCAAGGGGGGCAGGAAAAAAGAAAGACAAAGACATGTTCTCTGAGAGGAGAAGAGATCTTCATCCCTCGCTCTCTTTCTCCGTGAAGGAGAAACAAGCAAGGAAGCTCAAATTTTCAATATATATTGCTAGTCTCATCACATCAAATGTATGAGGTCCTACCTTGTTAAAGATCGGTGACCCTTTTTCATCCATGTATTTTTCGTTATTGTTTAATGTTAAGAAAATAACTATCCTCTTCGTATACAGTGGGATTTAATTAATGTTACGGTTAAAACTCATTCTTGCTTTGTTTGCTTACTTATATCTTCTATCTTAGATCTAGAATAAATTGTCTTTGGCCAGGATTTACCCAAAACCTTCTTATCTAATTAGTTCAACCGAAAGTCTAAATTTTTTTGGTCGAACAAACACCCCAATAGTAAACTTTTCACAATGAAAATCGTATTAGGCGGACCAATAATTCCGATTATAAGATTGTTTTAAAAAAAAATGGCTACCCCTAGCAAGAAAGGTGAAGCTTCAGCTGATACGACCTTCCACGTATGAAAGTGGACAAAACTAATGTGCCATTTGGTACTTTGAAAGATCGATGAAAGATTTTGGTACTGTGTTTGTTTGGGCAAGGGGAATAATCTCAGTAAACACTATAATGAGAAACGTTGAAAAGCTAAAGTTGTGTCTTTCTTGTAATCCAAAATAAATAAAATCCAAGAGATATGCCAGCTTAAAAGTGTTCAAAATTTGGGTGTGCATCTGCTCTCTGTTAATCCACTATCTTCTTCTTTAGCTTTAGATTCATGAAATGTCTTGACAGCCCTTTTTTCTCCTGCCTTATCTAACATGAGAGAGATATGAAGTAGGTAGTTCTAGGTTGAAATGTTCGTTGAGGATATATCGAGTTATTAGATTTGAGAAACAAAGGTAGTTAGTAGATATAGAATAATCTCTGGCAATGATATTATATATTAGGGTATTACTCAACCGATGAGAGTTCGCTACGATATAGTCTGTGACCATGATGTCCAAGTCGAAATAAAGGAGGAGGATCGTTGTACTTGTATGTAAACCGTAAACGTAAAATTAGTCAAATTATGACAAATCCTCTAAATACTGAAGTAACGCATTACCACCAAGGCAGCCTAATATTAATGGTGAAGTATTAGTTCATGTAGTCAGTTTAACTACTTAGAGTACCAGCAATCACTAAGATTGTATTACATACATTATCCATCATGAAACACAATGGTGTACTTGTACGTGTGTAGGTTTTTGAACGTCAATTAGAAAATATATTGTAATATATAAATCTTACTTAACACAACAGATCATAGATGCATTTAATTCATCATGTGTGAAAGAAGAGAGGATTTGTAGATGACCTTGTCGTTGTCTCATGGATTCCGTAGTATAAAAATCATTCATCATTTGAATTCCAATTTCCGTAGCCCTAACACGAAAACGATGATGATGATCAAACAAAGAAGAAAGCGGGTGGAAGTAATATTTTTTCTTATACTTGTGGTGACAGGATCACCTTGTGCCCGTATGGATTATTTAATACGTACTAACTTTCACTACCACAGGTATCAAGTAACTTTTTTCACCAAAATTTAGACATATGATAATAAATCACGCAATATGTTTTGTCCTTAGTTGATGTTGCACCTTAATTTTTTTCACGATTTTTACCCATTTTATTAACACAGTCTGTTATGATATGCGGACGTGGGGGCAACAACAATAACAACATACCCTATGATTCACAAGTAGGGTCTAGGGAGAGTTGAATGTAAGCAGATCTTATCCCCAACCTTGTGGGATGTTGAAAAACTGTTTTCAATAGACCATTGACTCAAATAGTAAAACAAGGCTATTATGAAAATACTAAAGAAAAGAAAGGTATTGACAGCAAAAAGCAGTAAAAATAATCATGGCGAAATACATAAAGCGCCCCTTCAAGTAGTCCTCAACGATCAACTGAACACCTCAACGGACCTCTTTATCATTTAGACACTTTAAGTGTCTATTAAGTAGATCGAGTAAATACCCGAATGCAACTGATCATATGCGTGAGTTATACTTGCCGATGATGTGTCAAATGAGCCAATTAGTGAACGACACGTGTAATTTATATATAATAAAATTTTAACACATATATAATTAACCAAAAGAAAAATTAAAGAAGGGAAAACCCCCCTTTCCCCCAAAAGCAGCGGTCAAACCCCCAACCCCCCCTCCCGCCGCATTCGCCTTCTTCCTTCTGCCCCTCTTCTGCGTCCCCATCAACTTCCGAGTCCTCCGCTTCACTTGTGAAAGCTGGCTTTGGTTAATTCAATTACTACTACTACTGTTCTTTTCCACCTTTTTGATGATCTTCTTTTTCAGAGGTTTACTGTGAATTCAAGCGGAAGAAGATAAGTTGTTGTCGGCGTGGATATGGCGGAGGCTGTAACATCAGGGACCTGTAACAGCGTGGATATGCCGGCGTGGGCCTTTTTTCTTTATAATTTTACAATTTCTTAAAATAATATTTAACGCTCACATCAGAATTTTGGATCCAAAATGGATGTTCATTCAGATTTACGTTGTAATCTACAAAATTATTTTCATTAAAAGTAAGATCTTCATAATTATTTTAATATGTACTTGGTTTGAGTAAATCAACAGCTATCAGTGTTGGTTTGCAGGGAGGAGAAGTCAGCCGAGGATTCCATACAATTCAACAATAATTGGTAAATGGAGGCAGAGATGATTTAAGGTAAAAGGGCTGTTGAATGGTGGAGGAGAGAATTGGAGGAGAATGAGATGTAAAAATTAGGTGGGGTCCACATTATTTTAGGGGGAAAAAAGAAAAAACCTAATTTTAGGTAGGCAACTCGCGTCCCAGAGAGTGCATTTCACGCAATGGGGGCTGACATGGTCGGGTGTTTAGTTGATCTTATTTTATGAATAAATAAAGTGTCTAGCTGGAAATGGACTCAGTTGAGGTGTTCAGTTGATCGTTGAGGACAACTTGAAGGGGCCGTTTATGTATTTCGCCAATAATCAAAGTAAAAGAAACAACAGTAGTAATAAAACTGAATGATGATGATGAGGAGGAGGAGGAGAAAGGGGAGGTAGCAGCTACGATGCTCTAAACTAGAATCATGCTCACCCACAGAAAAGAAAAAACACTCGACTATTTGCTAACCTTCGACCATAATCCTCGACCTGCATACTCTCCTATCTATGGTTATGTCCTCGATGAGCTGGAGATGTGTCATGTCATGTCTAATCAGCTCTCCCTAATTCTTCCTCAGTCTACCTCTACCTCTCCTTAGACCTATTACTGCTAACCTCTCGCACCTCCTCACTAGGGTATATGTGCTCATCCTCTTTATAGGCCCGAACTATCTCAGTCTCGCTTGCCGCATCTTGTCCACCGTGGAGGTTACTTCCACCTTGCCCCGTATATCTTTGTTTCTAAGTATATCCCTGCTAAGTGCAGGACTAAAATAATAATATTTATATACGGTCAAAACTGGGCTTGCACTTTGTGTGATTAATTGAGACTGGAATATGATAGGTCAAGGTTCGACCTCGTGTTATATCGAACCATGATGCAAATTTAGATCGTCGAGATCGTGACCCAAAGACCGATCAAGATCGACGTTGGCCAAGATCGAGACTGAGCAAGATAGAGATCGAGCAAGATCGAGGGAAACTTACCAAGCCAAATAACGGAAAGCCGAAATATCCGCAATCGGGCGAGGATCACGACGGAAATCTCGACACGTATCAGGAAGAGGCCAATTAATTAGCTAATCATGAGATTTCTTACCTCGTATAGAACTGTATCAAGAGTAGGACTCCCCTACTATATAAAGGGGGTCTGATCATTTGTAAAAGACATCAAATTTCATTATATTGTTACTTTATTCATAAGTCAGTTGAAACATCTTTTGGTTCAAGGGTGACTGAACTCGAGGGCCAAGGCTATTCAACTTGTGTGGTTGTTTATTCTTTTATTGTCAATTTCAATATTAATCTATCCTCTTAAATTTGTACCAAGTTATATCATGTATCCATAAAACCACGCATAAATTCAATTGTTATTCGTTATTAAGGGTAAACAATTTGGCGCCCACCGGGGGGCTAAGGATAATAGTGATTACCCGGTACAAACTTTCATAACACACACTATTTTACACTTGTTCTTTGAAGTATCTTTGATTACAGGACTAAAATGTCAAACTCTCAGTTTGCACCTCTACACGTTGACAATGATTTCGGCCACCACGGCGAAAATGATAACACAGCGCCAGGGAACGATGTACCTCCGGTTGACCTCGATAGAGTTCTGGCTATAGATCCAATTGACGTCAGCTCATATGTGGCCATCAACGAAAACCTAGCCGTCGATCCCGAAGGCAGCGTCCGTGGGGATGTTCGATCAGCCGCTTAAAGCGCACGTGACGGTGAAGATGGCGGGATTAGCTTGCGGGTGATCTTCGAAATGTTGTAGGCTCAGCAAGCAGCGATAGCCCAACTCCAAAATCAGAATCACCCACCGAGCAGGGTCGAGCTCAAGTTGTCCCAGGAAGATGTACACAGGGTTGAATTGGTTTCAAGAAAATTGAACGAGAAGGAATAGGAGACTAATCCTGCAATCATGAAAATGCTCGAAGAACAGACAAAGCGGATTAAGTCGGGGGAAAAGAAGATCGAGGCAAACGACAAAAAGGCAGAAACTTACAACTCCAAGGTCGATCAAATCTCGGGGGCACCGCCGATATTGACGGGACTGGATTCCCAAAAATTTGTACAAAAACCTTTTCCCCGAGCGCGGCTCTAAAGCCGATCCCCAAAAAGTTCTGCATGCCCGAGATTCCTAAGTATAATGGACGACTGATTCGAACGAGCACGTCACCTCTTACACGTGTGCTATCAAAGGGAATGATCTAGAGGATGACGAGATCGAATCTGTCTTGCCAAAGAAATTCGGGTAGACCTTATCAAAGTGAGCTATGATATGGTACCATAATTTACCACCTAATTCTATTGACTCGTTTGTTATGCTTGTAGATTCTTTCGTAAAGGCACACGCCGGAGCCATCAAAGTCGAAATCAGGAAGTCGTACCTTTACAAGGTAAGGCAGAAGGACAACGAAATGCTCAGAGAATTCGTGTCTCAATTCCAAATAGAACGGATGGACTTGCCCCCGGTCGCTGATGATTGGGCTATTCAAGCTTTCACTCAAGGACTCAATGTTCGAAGCTCAGTGGCTTCAGAGCAGTTGAAGCAGAATTTGATAGAATACCCGGTTGATACTTGGGTCAATGTGCATAATCGGTATCAATCAAAGATCAGGGTCGAGGACGATCAACTTGAGGCCCCTTCTGGGTCCGTTTATCCTATCAGACCCGTCGATAGAATCAAGAGGTATATTGAACGAGAACCGAGGTCGAACATAGATCGATATCAATAGTATAATGGAGATCGTAGGAGCAGCGGATCTGGGAGAAACTCTGCACGAAATGAAAGAAGAAATGATCGAGCCAAAGCTCTCGAGGACTCATGATCAAGAACGGCTTCGATAGATCTATCGGACCCAAAGAGGCACCACGATTATCAGAGTACAACTTTAATATGGACACAGTTGCCATCGTGTCGGCCATTGGATGCATCAAAGATACTAAGTGACCTCGACCTTTACAAACTGATCCAACACAAAGGGATCCCAACCAAATATGCAAATATCATGGCACACATGGCCATAGAACGGAGGACTGTCGACAAATTAGAGAAGAAGTAGCCCGGTTATTCAATAATGGGCACCTTCGAGAATTTCTAAGCAACCGAGCTAAGAATCATTTCAGATAAAAGAGATTCCAACAAACAAAGAGCCCCAACACGTCATTCATATGATCATTGGAGGGGCCGATGTTCCTCAGTGTCCGATGATAAAGCGTACCAAAGTATCAATCACAAGGGAAAATGGACTCGAGATTACATACCAGAAGGAGCTTTATCTTTCAACGACAATGATGCAGAAGGAATCATGCAACCCCATAATGATGCACTGGTAATTTCAGTACTCATGAATAAAACTCGAGTTAAACGTGTGTTAATTGATTCAGGTAGTTCGGCCAACATCATTCGATCGAGGGTCGTAGAACAACTCGACCTACAGGACTAAATCGTGCCTGTGGCCCGAGTGCTAAGTGGATTCACATGGCTTGCGAAACTACTAAGCGAGAAATAATGTTGCCGGTAAACATAGCCTGCACCACCCAGGAAACCAAGTTTTATGTAATCGAAGGCGACATGAGGTACAACGCCTTGTTTGGGAGGCCATGGATCCACAACATGAGGGTCGTGCCCTCGACCCTTCACCGGGTATATAAATTTCCAACACCAGAAGGGATAAAAATGGTTTACGGGGAACATCCCGCCGTAAAGGAGATGTTTGCCGTCGATGAAGTGATTCCAATATCTACACTCTCATCGACAAAGGAATCAGGTTCGAAAGCGGAAAGGAAGCCAAATAGCAACCATCAATACCAGCCTCGACCCAATCGGACAAGCAAAGGATTGACGAAGGCGATGATTACGGGGTTCCTCGATCCTTTATAGCTCCCGATGATTCCGATGCTACCAAACCAACGGTCGAAGAGCTGGAGCAGGTCGTGATGATCGAACATCTGCCCGATCAAAAGGTATACCTGGGCACGGGGTTAACACCCGAGCTCAAGAAAAAACTCATTCAATTTCTTATAGCTAATATGGATCGTTTTGCTATTGGTCTCATCTCTATATGACAGGGATCCTACCGGAGATCACTACTCACAAGCTGAGCTTGGACCAAAAGTTCCATCCGGTAAAGCAGAAAAGGAGACCCCAGTCCGATATCAAGCATGCCTTCATCAAGGATGAGGTAACTAAACTTCTATAAATAGGGTCCATCTGGGAGGTCAAATACTCGGAAAGGTTAGCAAACGTAGTAGTAGTTCCTAAAAAAGGGAACAACTAAGAATGTTTGTGGATTATAAAGATTTAAACAAGGCGTGCCCCAAAGATTCCTTCCCTTTGCATAACATCGATTGCATGATCGATGCCATGGCCAACCACAAGATCCTTAGTTTTCTCGATGCCTACTTAGGGTACAACCAAATACGGATGAACCCAGATGATCAAGAAAAGACCTCTTTCATCACTAAGTATGGCACATACTGCTATAACGTAATTCCATTTGGATTAAAAAATGCCGGTGCCACTTACCAGCGACTAGTAAACCGAATGTTCGAAGAACAGATAGGAAAATCCATGGAAGTTTACATTGACGATATGTTAGTTAAGTCCCTGTGAGCAGAGGACCATTTAAAGAATTTGTAGGAAACCTTCAGTATATTGAAGAAGTACAACATGAAGCTGAACCTAGAAAAGTGCGCGTTCGGAGTCGGATGAGGTAAATTCCTCGGGTTCATGGTGTCCAACCGAGGAATCGAGATCAACCCCGACAAGATCAAAGCTATCAAGGATATCACAGTAGTGGATAATGTCAAGGCCGTACAAAGGCTAACCGGGCGCATTGCAGCACCGGGGCAATTCAACTCCAGATCTTTCATTAAAAGCCATCGATTTTCTCGTTGCTGAAGAAGAAAAACAACTTCACATGGACCCCGGAATGCCAACGGGCTTTAGAAGAACTTAAGCGATATTTATCGAGCCCGCCATTGCTTCACTCACCGAGGGCAGACAAACAACTATACTTGTATCTAGTAGTATCAGAAATAGCGGTAAGTGGAGTCCTAGTCCGAGAAGAACAAGGTACGCAATTTCTAGTTTATTATGTTAGTAGAACCTTAGGTGAGGCCGAAACTAGATATCCTCACCTAGAAAAATTGGCACTCGCCTTGCTAAGTGCCTCCAGAAAATTGAAACCATATTTTCAGTGCTACCCAATATGTGTTGTGACAACCTACCCTTCATGAAATACAATGCATAAACCCGAACTCTCGGAATGATTGGCCAAATGGGTTGTAGAAATCAGTAGGCACGATATCGAATATCAACCCCGAACAGCCATTAAATCTCAAATTTTAGCAGATTTCGTGGCTGACTTTACGCCGGCCCTAATACCCGAAGTCGAAAGAGAGTTGTTGGTAAACTCGGGAACGTCTTCGGGAATCTAGACCCTCTTTACGGATGGTTCCTCGAATGTAAAAGGGTCCGGACTTGGCATCGTACTGAAGCCACTCACAGGAAATATAGTTAGACAATATATTAGAACTGAAAAATGACTAACAACGAGGCCGAACATGAGACCATGATTGTAGGTCTCAAACTGGCCAAAGGCTTGTGGGTGGAAGTGATCGAAGCTAAGTGTGACTCCCTCCTTGTAGTAAACCAAGTAAACGGAACGTTCGAAGTCAGAGAAGAACGAATACCAAGGTACCTAGACAAGTTACAGGTATGTTACATCGGTTCAAAGTGTGGACTTTGCAGCACGTGCCCCGAGATCAAAATAGTGAGGCCGATGCCCTTGCAAACTTAGGATCGTCGGTTGAAGACGACGAGCTCAACTCGGGGGCGGTCATACAACTCATAAGGTCGGTAGTAGAGGAAGGTCACGCCGAAATAAACTCCACAAGTTTAACCTGGGATTTGAGAAATAAATACGTAGATTATTTGAAGACTGGGAAACTTCCTTCGGATCCCAATGAATCGAGGGTCGTGCGCACAAAGACAGCCCGATTCAGTTTGTCCGAGGACGGAACCTTGTTTAGGAGAATGTTCGATAGCCCACTAGCAATATATCTGGGACCGGGAGATACCGAATACGTTTTGAGGGAAGTTCACGAGGGCACTTGCGGTAATCATTCAGGTGCCGAATCATTGGTTCAAAAGGTGAGCGGAGCCGGTTATTACTAGATCGACATGGAAAAGGATGCGAAAGAGTTCGTTCGAAAATGTAACAAGTGCCAAAGGTATGCTCCTATGATTCACCAAGCCGGGGAGCTGTTGCAATCGGTCTTATCGCCATGGCCATTCATGAAATAGGGGATGGACATCGTCGGCCCTCTTCTATCGGCACCAGGTAAGGCTCAATTTCTCTTATTTATGATTGACTATTGTTCTAAGTGGGTTGAAGCACAGGCATACGAGAAGTTTAGGGAGAACGAAGTCATCGACTTCATTTGGGACCACATCATATGTCGGTTCGGGATATCATCAAAAATTGTATGTGACAATGGAAAACAGTTTATCGGCAGTAAAGTGACCAAATTTCTCAAAGACCATAAGATCAAAGGGATCTTATCGACACCTTATCACCCTAGTAGAAACGGACAAGCCGAATCGACCAACAAAACCATAAACCAAAACCTTAGAAAAGGTTGACTGACGCTAAGGGAAAATGGAAAGAGATCCTGCCCAAAGTTCTTTGGGCATATTGCACAACTTTGAAGTCCAGTACCGGGGCTACCCCGTTCTTATTGGTTTATGGCACCGAAGCTCTAATACTGGTCGAAGTCGGGAAGCCGAGTATCAGATTCTAATATGCAACAAAGGAATCAAATTACAAGGCCATGAATACAACCCCGGAGCTATTGGATGAAAGGCATGAAACCGCCCTTGTTCGACTGGCCGCCCAAAAGCAATGGATTGAGAGGTATTACAATCGAAGGGCCAACCTTCGATACTTCAATGTCGGGGACTTAGTACTAAGGAAGGTCACATTAAGCACCCGGAATCTGAACGAAGGGAAATTGGGTTCGAACTGGGAAGGACCATACTAGATTCAGAAGATCATAGTGAAAGGATCCTATAAGCTCGGAATGACAAACGGAGAACAACTACCGAACAGCTAGAACGTAACTTACCTAAAATGATATTACTGCTAAGGTATGACCCCATTTCATTTTTTTTTTATTTTCGGACTAACACTCGTAGGTGGTCGACAAAGAGCAGCACAAAGTCTTTAGGTCTAAAAGCACACATTGCACTCTTTTTCCCTTGAACCGTTTTTGTCCCAATTGAGTTTTTCAGCAAGGTTTTTAACGAGGCAACAGTGGATCGTGCTAACTTAAAATCAAAAGCCGATCACGAATCGGTGTCGAAGACAACACTAACAGTATCTGAGGTTCCTCTACAATCAACCTCGAATACTGGGGGGCATTACCCTTGGATATCAACTTTTTGCGAAGAAATTACTTCGAAATAGAAGGATCTCGATAGGTAAGATTTGTTGTAAGGGCCAAACGGTCAAACGAACCGTGCCCACATAGGTTGCTCGAGCCCTGGCATGAAACATGCACGTATGTATAACTATTTTTGAAGAATAAAGAGAAGTACTTTCCTTGCAATTATCTTATGTCTTAGAAAAATTTCCACTTTACAATTTCGTACTTTCGATCTCCTAAGTAAACGAGCTCAAGGTCCGATTATAATCAGCGTTCAGATGATCACTCCCTCACTCGGGGACTGCCGTCCGAAAAACAAACTCGAACAGATCGAACTATTAATCATCGGGGGCATAAGACCTCTTAGGCAACCCCCCGAATTTTCAAGGCCACGGCCATACCCACTTGGGGACTCTTATCTTAGGCAAGCCTGGATAACTCGGCAAAACAAGCTCACTGGGCTACACCCTAATTAAAAGGCTACTACCGTATTAACACGACTCGGAGACGTCCGAGAACCGTAACAAAAAATTGTCCTTCGAAATTTTCATAACCGGTTTTAAAGGCTACCCTCGGCAAACTATAATCTGAGTTACTTACTTTTAGAAAAGGTTCCCGGTAACACCGAACCTCCAAGATGACTCAAAAATAAAAATAATGTAAAGGCAGGGTTTGTTCGAACTTACAGAACCTAAGTTATTTTATGCTAAGGCATCTCGACCTTTGTGAATATAAGTAATAAAGCAAAGGAAAGATTCAAAAGCCAAAAGGAAAAAGAAAGCCTTGTATATATTTACCCAATAATCTTTTACAGAAGCCAGAATGGCTTAATTCAAATATTTACAATTGCTGAAATGGCCTCAAAATGATGCAAAAAATATAAAGGCCTAAGTGGCCCGGTCTTCATCGGAGGCATCATCTCCATCCTCGGGATCTTCCCCGCCTTCAGACTCGCTTAAACTCTTGGAATCTTCCTCGGGAAAGGCCAGCTTCTGGGCCCTGGCTTCTTCTGCTTTGGCATTCTCGATTTCAGCCAGTATATCGAAGCCCTGAGCATGAAATCCCTCGAGGGATTCCCTTCGAGCCTGCCACTTTGCATGATCCACCATGCTCTTGGCCTATGTCTGGATGGCCTCGACGTCGACCTTGTATTGGGCCACTTTAGCATCAGCTTTGGTATTGGCCACGGCCGCCTCGGATTTGGCCACGTCGAGTTCATTGGCCAAGTTTGCCCTATCAGAAATAGCCAAATCTAATTGGGATTGAAGCTCCTCGATTTTCTTAACCTGCACCGAGGCTTTCTCTTTTGCAGCCCGGAGCTGAGTCTCGACCGACTCCAGTTGTTCTTGGACAGCTTCCTTTTTCAAAGCTAACATGTCCATGTTTTCTTGAGCTCTTCAGCCTCGGCTTGTATCGTATCTACCTCTGCCTTGAGCTGCCCGATCTGTTCGAGCTTCTATCGTACCTGCAGGATCGGATCGTTAGTCACTATCTCCAATTCGTCTTCACTATTGTGAAGCACTCGAAATACCTGCTCGGCCATCTCGACGTGTTCACTTTGAGTCTCTTCTATGTCGGCCCGAAGCTTCTCACTCAGAAGCTTGTGTGTATCCCCCTTCTCGGTGAGTTCTCGGACCTCAACCTTGTGTTCCTCCCGAATTCGGAGGAAAGCCTCATGATGCAATACCGAAGCCTGCAAGCACGAAGAAAAATGTTAGGATTATTTACAACTTCAAGTTTAAAATAAATAATGAAGTAACCCTCAAGTTACCCGATTCAAAGCATGTTGGACCTCATTAAATAGACAAGGCGCTCCCACCGCATTCATCACGGCATGGTATTCCTTGGTCACCAAGCATCTAAGGTAGCTAGCAACCCCCACGGGGGCAGAAAAAACCCAGGCATCCTCTGGGACAGAAAAGGTTATCGACCGCCTGTGGTCGGGGTTAACACTTGGGGTCGGGAATCGACCCACCAGTTTCGGGCTCGATGAAGATCCAGTGACACCCGATGACGGTACCTTCCTTGGCACCGGTAGGTCACCAAGCCCGGTGACGTCTTCCGAAGCTGCGGACTCGAACCCATCCAAGAAGCAGTGGATATCAGTTGCCCCCTAAGGCCCCTCGTAAGAATGGCTTTCTCATATACTAGCCTCACGAATCATGGCGTCAGAAATCTGAGGGGACCCGCTAATGTTGATCGCTCCAAGCTCGTCTCTTGGGGCACTTTTTGTTGCTCGAAAAGCATCGCCCCCGGTCTCTCTCTCAACCCCCCTAGCTAGGGGCAGAATGACCTCGACTCCTTCTGGCTCGGAAGCTTCAGCCGGAGCTCTCTCACTGACCTCCTCATGTCGAGATGGTTCAACTTCAGTACCCGCCGATTCGAGAACTTCTTGTACCGTGACACCAGCCCGTGCGGGCCACCAGTTTGGATTTATCTTCCTCTTCTTCTTCTTCGAACTCATCCCTTAGTCAATGGACTGAGTTTGAGGATAGACGCCAGTACTTCTCGTGGGCTTGCGCGACCTCTTTTTTGGTTTCGTCTTTATTGAGTTCGGGGAACTCGGGGCACTTTTTCTCTTCTTTTCATCTCCCTGCTTCGGAGCAGGGGACTTGAGAGGCACATCCTCATCACCGGATGGAGGCCTCATGGCAACATCTTTGGGGAGACCTACGAAAGAAAACAGAGCCGATAAGAATACAACAGTACAAGGGGAAAATCAAACAGTATTGAATCGGAGGAGAAAACTTACCATGGTTGCGGGCCTCCCATCGACCCTTCGATAATTCCATCCAAGCACACTCGGAATATGGTCTCTGTGATACCAGGCCCTTGACCCATTCCTTGAGTTTAGGAACTACGTCCGGCACCTGGGCCACAACTACAACACCAAAAACATCAATAATGAAGAAGATAAGAGGAATAACAACAAGATTAAACATTCAAGGCGAAGTAATACTTACGATTTGTGTTCCATTTCTTAGGAAATGGCATGTATTCGACAAGGATCAGGTCCGAAGTCTTTATTCGAACAAGTTGGCCCATCCAACCTCGGTCCCGAGCCTCGTCTATACTCGAGAACAGGGGCCTTGCTGGACCGGCGAGCAAGCTTGATCAGCCTTTCTCGATAGAGTTAGTGACTGTAAAGACGCATAAGGTGATCGAGGGTGAAGGGACATCCCTCGATTTTGCTTACGAAGAATCGGAGTAGAATCACTATCCTCCAGAAGGAAGGACAGATCTGGCCAAGGGTCACGCTGTACCTCTTGCAGAGGGCGACGATGATAGGGTCTAAGGGACCCAACGTAAAGGGGTAAGTGTAAACACTTAGGAAACCCTCCACGTGGGTAGTGATCGATTCCTCGAGCGAAGGTACTACCACATGCTTATCGACCCAGTTGCAATCCACTTTAACCTTGGTAAGGAGATCATCAGTAATTGTGCATATGTACCTCGAGACCGGTTCACATCGACCCAGTAGCGAGGAGGTCTTTTCAATCTTAAAATCAGCAACAGTAGGGCACCCTGTCGGAACGAAATCCTCAAGGGGATATTCCGCCGCAGCTCCATCGCCGGTGGGCCGTGATGAAGAAGCGGACTCCTTTTGCGGTACAGTCTTAGAAGTTTTCGCCATTGTATAACAGAAGAAAAGGGGATTAGGATGGTATGTAGTTTGCTAAAAGTTCAAGAAATTTGGGTGCAAAAGTTGCAAAGCAAAGGGATTTTTTAAAAGAAACAAGAGTAGGAGGATCTTTGAACGTAAAGTTTGAATAGAGGAAGGTTATAGTACTTATAGCTTGCAGGTGACGGTTCAGAACCCATGGTGGCCGACCAGCAACTGATAGGCATATAATACCTTGGTAACTGGACCGACGGGACGTTTCGATATCCATTTGTTGCTTACGTCATAATCAGGTGTATTAGTGACATCCGTCGCTTATGTCATGGCCCATCGAGACGGTGCTCGAAAGTTCATATCGTTTCTCGTCATCTTCTCCTCAAGAAAGGAGGGGACTATCTGTATACGGTCAAAACTGGGCTTGCCCTTTATGTGATTAATCGAGACTGGAATATGATAGGTCAAGATTCGACCTCGTGTTATATCGAACCATGATGCAAAGTTAGATTGTCGAGCTCGTCACCCACAGACCGATCAAGATCTAGGTCAGCCAAGATCGAGACTAAGCAAGATAGAGATCGAGCAAGATCGAGGGAAACTTACCGAACCAAATAACGGAAAGCCGAAATATCCGCAATCGGGCGAGGATCACGGCAGAAATCTCGGCACGTACTAGGAAGATGCCGATTAATTAGCCATTTCTTACCTTATATAGAACTATATCAAGAGTAGGACTCCCCTACTATATAAAGGGGGTCTGATCATTTTGTAAAAGACATCATATTCACGCAATACGAAACAATATACTGTCATTTTCTAGCTTTCATTATCTTGTTACTCTGTTCATAAGTCAGTTGAAACATCTTTTGTTTCAAGGGTGACTGAACTCGAGGGCCAAGGCTATTCAACTTATGTGGTTTGCATTTATTCTTTTATCGTCAATTTCAATATTAATCTATTTTCTTAAATTTGTACCAAGTTATATCACGTATCCTTAAAACCGCGTATAAATTCAATTGTCATCCGTTCTTAAGGATAAACAATATTACATACTAGTTCGAAAGTGCCTTGGATGGAAGTCTCATTCTCAAATGAGACATCAATCCAAATTTGTGGAATGATACCCAAGAGGGCACTAAGAGTTCAATCGACAACAGTGTTCAAGGCGCTTTAAGTTTCATGATTGGCGCATTATGCTCTGATATGTTGAATCATTTTCACTTTTGGCAGTCAGTGATCACCTTTTAAAATTGTCCTATGACCCATGCCTGTGTTCTTCCATGTGTTTTTCCCTTCTTCCAAGATCATTATACCAGGGATAAATCTTTGGTTCGTATAGTGGGAAGCAGTACTCTTCAAGATTTTGAGCTGGCATCTAAGAATTATTTATATCTGCAGAGAAGAACTATGACCTACATGTGTGCTTGTGGGACTATATATTTGAACATCCTTCATCAATAATGAGGAGCAACACGTATATACTCTGATTTTTTATTACCGTGGTATGACCAACTTGCGTGTACCTCAACTAGTTCCACGAAATATTTGCTATCTCCCACCAGCACAAATACCAAATAACTCTCTTGCATAGTTGGGGAAAAACACTTTTCCTGCTGAACGTTCCATCAACTCAACTTTTCTGGTGGAATAATCTCAAATATAAGTTGGACCATTAAAGTAGTAAGGTATCTATCTTCTCTTGTATCAAGTATTTACATCAAAAATAAAAATATTCTACTAATTAAGAGAGAAAATACACCTACAATACTTGTAATTTATTGGTGTTATTTAATATATTTTTGAGTGATTATGCCTGGACACCCTTCAACTATTTTTTACACGTGTTTTTGCAACTTTTTATAGAATTAGAAAAAACTAATAATCGATGACATGAGTCACTGCTATTCACGGTTTTCAAATGTATATGATCCTTACTGTTCACAGTTTTCAGATTACATTCCCAGCACGTCTTAATTGCTAGAATGTCACATTGTTTCCTCGCCTTCCAACAATGGTAGTAGGCAATTAGGCATTGTAGCTGGAGTTTTCTTGTTTCCCACAAGAAGTCTTAAAAGTGGAAGGTCTTAAAAACAATTAGTAGGATATTGGAGACTAGGAATAGGATAAGAAAAGACTTCAGAATCTACATTAACAACTGGAATCGGAGTGACTAAGGAGATATACAACAACACTCTAACGCAAATACTCAAAATGCTCCATGACTATTTAGCGCTCGCATTTGGTGCCATACAAACCTTAAAATGTGCGAACGAAAACCCCAACTTTATCCAGTTAAAAAGGAATTATCATATAACATTGAAAGTCATTTACCTTTTCTTTATGATTCTATGCTTGAATGAGTAATGCACGTCATTAAAGTAATGAGAATAGACAGTTCAAAGTCTATTATCTTTCCCTTTACAGAACCAAATATAAAATTAGGAAGGGTTTATGCAAAATGCACCAAAAAAAAATTGAACATCGAAATAAAGTAATGAAAGTTAAAAGTTCCCCCTCCTCCCACGGAGGGCTTGCGAAAAGGTAATACCCAAACGATCTAGCATTTTTTTGAATGGCTTTTAGTGGGATGAAAGTGGAGCACACAGAAGGGCTTTCAATGTCAGGTAGTACAAAAGAAAGCAAAATATGAATCCACATTGAGGGCCCTCGATTCAATTATCTGATAACATCCAACACACAGTAATCCAAAAGTGAAGAATTTTAAATTCCATCATCATTGTTTTAGGAGTAAGACACATGTCTAACCCCACACCCCCAATCTCAACTATTTAACTATATATTTGAGTACCACTCATTTCCTATTTTACTACACAAAAAATTAACAGAGAGAGGAAGAGGAAAAAGTGCAATGATGGATAAAGAATTTAAAACAAGAATGAAGAGAGGATTTTGGAAACCTGAAGAGGACTTGATATTGAAAAATTGTGTGGAGACTCATGGAGAGGGAAACTGGGCCACCATTTCTGAGAAGTCAGGTATACTCGTAATCACTTAGCCTATAGCTAATTGTAACTTTGTAATATTTGGGCAATGGTCTACTAGAATGCCGACATCAAAGAGTTTAACGTTTCAATATCTGTCTTAGGCTTAATGAGGAGTGGTAAGAGCTGCAGACTAAGGTGGAAAAATTACCTGAGGCCAAACATCAAGCGAGGAATGATGTCAGAAGATGAAAAGGACCTCATCATCAGACTCCATAAGCTTCTTGGCAACCGGTCACTGCTTTCCCCTCTGCACCTGATTTCCTGTTATACAATAAGAATGGTGAATTGATTCTTCTAGCTACGCTTGCTTACCTCAAATCTTCTTTCGTACAGATGGTCGCTCATTGCAGGTAGGCTTCCTGGAAGAACAGACAATGAAGTAAAGAACTTCTGGAACACACATTTGAACAAGAGGTCTTGTAGAGGCAAAAAGAAACATGTGAAGTCCAAGGAGGCGAACAGTCGCAGCCCACTGGGCAAAGAGAGTCAAGAAATTCCTGCTGAGACAGTAAGCAACAAAGAAGTGGCGGCCAATTCAGTTTTAGATTCATGGATAGAAGAAATGCAGGATTTCAACTGCAGCTTACTATCACCTCTGTCAATGAATAACGTGCCATTCCTTGAAGACGAGCCTTTTATCCCCATACTGGATGACATTGTCTTGCTTGAAGCATTTACAAGCACTGGCAAAGAAGCGTGGAATGAGATTCAGCCATTCCTTTAGAAATTTGTGGTAGTTACTCTATTGCATCCTTCACATAAGAGCACAATTTCCAGTAGTGCCAAAACAGGTAACAACTCCCATGCTAGGGGTTTCGGATCTGAGCTTGTGCTTCATCCTCTTAGAAAAGTGCATGAGCTTACTTGCGAAACCAATTTATGCATGTATCAAGAGTTCAAAACGATAAATCTCCCTTTTTCTAGGTATCAGCTTCCTCTACTACTGCCAATTCCAACAAGTGAAAGAAAAGTAATGAACTGGCTATCAGCATTCCTAATTCAAAAGATAGCTATCTGGTTTTCAATTCTTATTCGCATTGGTGAAGCAACAAAACTTAAAAAAAATCAATTTAAAGAACCATGAAATAAGATTTCAACGTAAGGGTCTAAAAATGGTGAAAAGGTGAGAGGAGCTAGTGAGTGCTAGCAAAAGAAATTTAATTCTGATTATCTGAATCCATATATACTCTGTGGAAAGAATATCACACTGATAACAAAGGTCATATGTCAAATCTAAGATATTTGAATCCATAAGAAGCGGTTACAATACATCATCATCGTCCTGTTGGTAATACATTGAAGTACCCTCAAATGGAAATGAAGGTGGAGTTCCAGGAGGAATGCAAGCTTCACCATTTTCACCGGCACATATAAACAAAGCCTCAGCTTCCCTGAGGGTAGCATCCAGGTCAATATGACCACTTAACTCATTGATAAATTTCAGCAGTGTGTCGAAATCCATCTCTTCTCCTATTATTTTACTGCGATATCTTCTCAGAATTGCAACACAGACATACAGATGTAGATGCTCACTCAAATAATGTGTCCATAAGACCTCCCACAACCGCATTGTCTTCTCCAAGTCAAATTCCCTGCAAAAGACTAGGTATCAACTAAAATGAAATCAAAGTGTCCGTTTAGTGCAATTTGAAGTAAGACGGCCTAAACAGAAAGTAACACAAGAATTGAGAAAGGATAGCTGCATCAACGACATTCAAATTACTAAAACATGCTAAAACTATAACATTTTTGCCGATGTGCAATCAAGCATTCTTTTCTCTCTTTGTCTTCTCTTTTCTTCCCATCCACAGAGAGAGGGATGCTGGGAAGAAACGGTGCACATCCATAAAGATTTATGCTTTAAGGGACCACATATCGTGCTTCCTTCGGAGAGAAATGTAAATATGGATTTATATAAGTCAACAAAGGAACCTAGCAATGCCATTGTCTTGTAGTTCTGGGAAATATTCATAAATGGAGGCCTTCTTTTTGGGAGGCGTTAAATGAAGACGATATCTAATAAAGTTAGTTGAACCTCTAGACATGTTTCTTTAATAATCGTGAAATCCCGGGTCACTGGCGCACGGTTCACAGCTCCGTGGATAATGAGTCTGCCCCTCTACACTTCTTCACTTAAATACCATGGCCTTGGCTGCAACAGAGTTTGAACCCATGACGTGAACCTAATCCACACATCACGTGTTACGCTCTTACCACTAGATCAAACTCTAGACAATAATAGGTGCAATAGAACATTTATATGTATGATTAAGGTCCAAGAAGAAGTGGTTATCCAGGTGAACAAGAGAAGGGATCATTCACTTCAGCTCCCAAGGTGTCAAGTGGATCGTTGAAGGATCAATGGAGAAAAAGAACAAGCTGTCATGTGCACGCCTAAGTTGCCCCGACATGGCAGTTTAGGTGCCGCACCCATGTCGACACCACACTAGTATGGGTGTGGGTATGGGATCCGTACCAGATCTGGTCAAACAATTTTGGGTGCATTGACCATGATGGATGGAAAAATTTGAGACGAGATACAATCTGATTCACGAAAATAGAACCAAAACTAGGGTAAATTTGAAGAAAATAGCATACCTTATCTAGGAAATCAATCCTTTACTTATTTACAACTTGAGAATAAAAAAGAAATCTACGCTTTACAAGCTATACGTAAGTATTCCACAAAATTTCTCGTAATTTATAGATATTTTTATAATTTTATTATTTTGAATTATTTTTAGCCGGATTCCTGCACCCATATCCGTATTAGGATCTGCATCCCCGAATCTTAGAATTTACATCTAGAAGGATCCGACCTCTAGATCTGCACCCGTGTCCGAGCAACTTAGGTACACGCCACACCAACAACGTAATATACTAACATGGGAGTAAGCACTCAACAGGGAGACGAGAGCTCATACTTCCCAGCATGAAATAAAAGAGAATTAAGTCTTGGATTTGGCTAATCCACGTATCTCAAAATCTCACAATGGTCAGAAATATTTCAACAGTATTAGTCATATTCATCAGCAAAATCTAACTCTTTTTTTCTTATAAGTGCATTAGCATAGTCTAACAGAAAAATGAAAACAGTACAAGTTTGTTTATAAGTAGAACGCAGAGAAAATCTGTCATACACAAGCGCATCATATGCTGGATGCAATCAGGGCACAAAATTATCAGGAGTAAAACTGCTTGCCTTTTGAATTGTATAAGAACCCAGCGAAAGCAAAAGAAATAATTCAAGCAGTCCTTCTGTTTGAAGTAATCATGCAAAGGGTTGTCCAATAACTCCACCAACTGCATAGCCCAGTAATTTTGCATTAGACTTTTGACAGCAGACTTTATGCTTATCAACCAGATACTGTGAAATTTACAAATAAAAAATCTCTTACAACAGAAAAAAGGGTATGAAGGGATGGAAACGTCAGAGCTTTTAAGGAAAACATTTAGCAGCACTGTCACACATTAGCCATAAAATGATTCATTTCTTAAATAGTCAGCCATTTTTAGGTGGTCATTGGAAGGATATATTTGTCTGACACCTAATTCTTCAATCCCGAAATTTTTCCTGCCCCAAAAGGAGTCTTACATTGCTTCATGGCCTACCATAGAGGTTATAGCAACAGTATGGATTTCGTCAGCAGTTAATGGTGGATCATTTGATGTTCTATTCGCAACAAGAAAGAGCTTTTTCTGTTTAGCATGTATCATAGCATGCTATAGTTGTGTTAATAACCTCAGAATAAGGAAGGAAACAAAAACTAGGATACTTTTATGCAGAAACAACGTCCTCTCTTGCATTGTCCCATTACAAGTAAGTTGTGGTCATGTGTTCAATTGAATTCTATATTCTGTATATTTTTGGTGTTAATGCTTTAATTGACTTCTTCGAGCCTTTTAAGCCTTGTGTAGCTTTTATTTTTTGAGCACCTTAAGGTAGCTACTAATAGACGGTTTTATCCATGAAACAATAATAAAAGAAAAATATTGAAGAAAGGCAGTGTATTCTATACCCAAGAAGGCAAGAACGAAGCGTCGCTGAGGTACACAAAGTACAAAACTGAATAGTGAATACAGAAAAGCTGGGGATGGGATGGGAGTTGAGAAAATGGCAAGGGAAAAGATGGAACCACACACACAAACACACACACACACACACACACATAGAGAGAGAGAGAGAGAGAGAGAGAGAGAGAGAGTAAGATGACTTACACATACACACACGCATATACATTTATATGTATATGTGTGTGTGTGTGTATATATATATGAGAGAGAGAGAGAGAGAGAGAACACCAACCAGATTTAAGGGTAAGATAACTGGATCCAGGTTTGCGCTTGCCCCTCTCAGCCTTAATTGAAGCAATTATCGAATCGGCAGATGATCCCAAACCTTTTCTACCAACCAGTTTTACCCCAAGCTTCTCTGAGAGGAAATTCAGCCTCACCTCATCACCCCCTCTGACCTCTCTGAGTTCTAGGGCTTGCTTCTTGGATAACAGGGTATAAACATGAAGCTCTTGCTGGTTATTAAAATGGGACTGAAGCTGCTGAAAAAGTGACTTATTAGAATGATGTTGCTCAGTCCTCGTCGCATCATGATTTGTCTTTTGTGATCCATTAAAAGTCACCCTCAAAATTGCTGCTGACTTATCGTCAGAATGCTTTCCAGCAAATATTACAGAAAAGCTGCCAAATTCCAAGTCTGGCTCCCTAAATAAATCCTCAAGAAGAGAAGCATAAGAATAAGCATTCTTTGATGGTTTTTTCTCAACCTTCAAATGCGATGTTCTAACACTAGCATGGTGGGCCATGTTTGCAGCTTCTCTAAGTCCAGTAAGAAATGCTCCATGCATAGTGGCTGGATAGCGCCTAGTAGTGGCCTCACCAGCAAAGAAAAGTCTTCCTTCCCCCACAGTTTCTGCTAAAATGTCATAGTCATCTCCTGATGCCCCCACTGCAACATTTGAGTAGGAACCGAAGCTGAACGGATCACTACCCCATCTTGTACAGACAGTTTGGATGGGCTCTGGGACTTCAATTCCTTGTGGTTCATATATACCTGATCATAATGCCCAAAATCTCATTACTAGATTAGCTCCATGACTATAAGAAACATTGATACTACGCATCATGAACCAGAAACTTTGAAGAGGGCACTAAGTTTTGTCTTTACTAAATTGATCCATATTCAAATATGTATGCCTACTCAGCAGCAAAATAAAATGGCAGGCGATGAAATCAACTCTCAAGTATAGAGTTGAGACGCGACATTAAGAGGTAAAACTAAAAGATTTCTCTCTTCTTCCAATATGTTTCTCTAGTGTTCCCCTGTTTTAGGGAGAGACTGGAAGCTGAACAAAGCAACATTACCATGTAGGGGTAATCTATTTTCTTTTCTACTTTAAATACTATAAGCTCTTTCTTTTGTTGATAGGTAAACAAAGGCTAGTTCTTAAAGCAGTATACACATAAGCACCCTTTGTCAAAATTCCATTATCATCTACTCCTTGAAGTTGTCATCTCGAACCGAGATAATTTTTTCGAAAATTTTCATTACTCTATAATATCATATAACCAAATATTTAAAACAAGAAGACGTCTTTATTATACTACTGATACAAGTAGAGATTATGGCTATCTATGCAGGTGCTTATATTCCAGAGCTTCTCACGTCTCAAACAAGACAATAGATAAATGCTTCAAAATGAAACTCACTGAATATGAAATGGTCATGGCACAATACTCTTTCAATAGCTTAACTCTAGACCAAGATAAGATGAATCCACTCCTAAAGAAATTCTTTCTTATTTTTCTGTTCACTACCTTAAGAAAAAGAGAAGAAGAATAAGACTTTGGTATATAGAAAGCAAAGTTACCATGGAACACGGTTTTTACCTCTTAAAATATGAAGAACTTTCGTCACTGCATCAGTAGGGGGCATGATCTCAAACTTGTGTGCAGCTTCTCCAGCGACTAAAGCTAACAATAAGGGCCCACCAGCAACTGTTGCGTAGCTAAAAAACAGAAAGAATTCTCCCCGACTACTAGAATCATCAACAACATGACCAAACATATCAACATTGGTGTCCCAAAACACACATGGGAAAAGCATTGCAACCTTATTTAACAATCCAAACCCCAATCTTTTTATTGCATCCAATTTCCGTTGAGGCAATTCTGGGATGAACTTGATAGAACCACTCTTCAAAACTCCGAGAGGAACGGTGCACAATGCCATATCTCCCTCGAATACTTGGCCCCCAGCAACAACTTGCACACCTCCACTACCATAACGAATGGAATGCACAGTTTTTCCAAAAATAATAGGCACATTTTCAGCTAGTGCCTGAATTAATCTTCCATTTCCACCGGGCAAAAAACAGTGATCCCCTCCCATATCATAGATGTCATCTTGGTCCCAAAAAGCCAAGGAAAGATTAGAAAGCAAACCTGCATTTGCATATTCCAGATTCGCCAGATGCCAGTTAAACAAGCTCATCTCCTCATCATTCACCGCATCACCCAAAACCTCTCGGAAAGTCTCCAATGCCACTCCAAGAGAAACATCCTGAGAAACTTCTTGCCTGAACTTGCTTGCCTTATCCAAAAGCCTGTTATAAGCAGCCTCCACCTTTTGATCCAAATCCTTGTCTACTGGCTTTCCATCAGCACGATAGAGCGGACATTCACCTCTCACCTTATGAAGCGTATATGATAACTGCCGTGCCAAGATACCAAGCGGATTCCCTAGAGTACCTGTCAAAACACTCCCTCCTAAATCAGCAGCTGCCACCTTATTCCCTCCTTCCATCTTTTTCGTATACACCCTTCCGCCTGCACGCTTTCTTCCCTCCAAAACAATAACCTTAAAGCCAAAAGACATCAGCTGCCTCGCAGCTGCCAACCCAGCAAGTCCTGCCCCGATAATAATCACTCTACCCTTACTTGGCTCAGCTAAAATCCTCTCCTTAATGGCCGGCGCAACCCCAAAATTAACATACCCACGTGATACCAAATAGTTATAAGCAGAATCCAATAACCCATAAAAATTTTTAGGTATAACATCAAGAAACATATCTTTTGTCACCCAATGCGACACATTTTCACGCCATTTTGTAATAATATGATTTCTGATTAAAATGTAATTAAGCTGTTCTATCCCACCAACTACAGAAACAACCCCAGCTTCAATTTCATCATCAGTTAACACGTCAGCTGGAAAACCAGCAGATAATGCAATTAAGGCCTCAGAAGTTGAATCTTTGTTTATACTAATAATCTCATCAGAAACAACTTGTGTTCTTGCACTTGAGCTACTACCAACATCAGAATTAAGGTTTTTATTCGAAAATTTGGAACTTTTTGTTCTTTTCTTCTTGGGGGTAGAGAGGGGAAGAGAATGATTTGGGGTTGAATTGGAATTGGGATTAGGGTTGGGGTTAGGGTTTGGAATTGAATTGAAATTGGGAGTACAATTGGGGTTAGAGTTTGAGTTAGGGAAATGAATTGGTAATTGGAGGAGATTGCTATTAGTGATATAAGGGGAAGTTTGATGAGAATTTTGCTGATCCATTACAGTTGTGTTTTCTGCAACTGTTCCAGATTAGCGAGAGGAAGAAGAAAGGCTCAATCTGGAGAACGGGTGATCAGATTTCTAATATATTCGGGTCAGGCGAGCTGGGTTCCGGTTTTTCGATTCTTGGTCCGAACCAAATGAAGAATAAAGAAAAGAAGAATTAATATTAGTCGTAACCTCAATCGCTTAAATTAAAAATAGGTATAATTTATATTTAATATATATATATATATTCATATATAATTAATGTATAATTTATATATATAGCTAAAAAAATATTAACAATGAATATGACTGCCTACTTGTATAAAGATAGAGTTATTGATTTGAAATATTGATGTATTTTGGAGGTATAAAGAAGGTGAAAAAAAAACAAAGGAGAAAAGACACAATTTAACATGGACAATTTTAAATTAAATAACGAGATTATTTTAAGATTAAAATTGACAACACACAAGAATATTACACGTGAAGTATATCTCTGAATTTTTTATGTGTGAAGTTTATATGTATATAACTATTTACATTAACCACTTAACTTGACAAGTTGAAACTTTATTTTTGCTTTCTAGACGATATATTAAACTTATACAGATAATACTGTAAGAAATAATCAAAATGATGAGAAGAGTTGAATTTTTTTACCGTAAAACCTAACATAATGAACTGAGACAAGATAAAATAAGTGTAAATAAAATAAAAATGAAGCGGAACTATCTTCTTTATTTATGTACTAGGCTAAGAACTCTATTTCCTTGAGCGACTCTTGCCATACTAGCAAGTTTTCTTCATGTTTGTGCCTAGTGATACAACAACCTTATAACATCGTGTCATTTGAACAAATTTTATTAAAAAGAACATCTTTCCTCAATAAAATAAAGTTGTCTTTTTGTAGTAAATAAGTTGGATATTTAGATTTTTATTTTATTTTCACGACTTTCAATTTTTTATAACATAACCTTAATTTTACATGCACACTAATATTTTTCGTACATCACTCATGGAATAAAGACTTTTATTTATAGGTGTAGGATTTCTTTTATGTTGTAAACAAGACGTTAGTATGGTAATAAACATGTGTTAATATGAGTTGTGGATTATTTAGTCAGAAATAATTAGGTGGATAATAAGTAAATGATTGAAAGAAATAAAATTTAGATCAGGGGAGCACATGAATTAGTGGTAATAAAAATATTATGACCACTTTCTAGTTTTTATAACCACTAAGAAGGATGAAAGATTACACTTTAATATTAATTTTTAAAAAAATGTATATCTCTAACAGAAGTTCTATGCAAGCCAAAGAATATTTTGTTGTTCACCGCTAGTTAATTTGCTGCGTATCGTGCGGTGAGAGATCAATGCATTCATAAACTGATTTCGCCTTATAAATTTAATTGGGATAAAAGTCAATGTTATGTCGAGAAAAGAGGCAAACTTGAAAATAGAGAAGATAAAGAAGAAAAATCCTTGAAAACAAAGATAAAACTACAGGATCAAAGACCTACAAGGCTACAATATAACAATAATAGAGTTACAATAATTTTCGAAATTAGCTACACAATAAGTAGCAAACATAGGAGCAACAAGAGCAATAACAAATCAATTGAAGAAAGAGGAGAAATCACAAAAAAATAGACTACTATTCAAGGCTCTACAGGCCTCCAAATTCGATCTCCATCACTCAAATAAAAAGATGTTAGGAATACTCAGTCGAAATTTCAGCTTGATCCAACGGTGAACGAATCAGAAAATGTAATCTGAAACTAGTTGCTCGGAATAAATTTAGCAGTAAAACGAATCATTTTTCATATCTCTTTGAAGGATGCTCTCTCAAAAAACACTCTTATGTGCTAAGTCTATAATAATCTAAAATTACTTTTTTGTGACAATAACTATTAAATTACATATGTCAGGATTTAGAAGAAATCGTCCTTTATGAAATTAATGATAAAAGATTGTTACATTTTCCCCTGTTCCCTCCTTCCAAACAAGGAGTTGTGTAATCTATGTACATCCAAACAAAACCTTATCGACACTTTGTCAAACCCCAATTGCTATAAGGCTAAAAATAAATTTTAAAGAACCTAACCCTTACGACACCGTATTCCTAATTGTGCCTCGCAGTTTCTCAACTCCACCTCCGTCGATCTCTTCTCCGGCGATCTTCTTCTCCGTTACCCCTATATCTCGCTCTTTGTCACTCTCTCTCTCTCCACACACACACACACACACGCAGAGAGAAACACACACATACATTCATTGCCCATTGCCTTGACTTGCTGGTTTAACTGGTACATTCTCTCTCTGTCTCTCTAAATATATACTATATAAATATATATGTGTGTGTGTGTTTTGTGATTTATAAATTGTTACTTTTCCTCTTTGCCAATATGGTTTCTATCCTATCATAGAGTTAGTTTTTCCCTTTTTTTTTTATGTTGGTCTTTTGGGCTTTTACCTAGTCATTTCAGTGACTGGGATTGGATTAAAATTTGGTAGTTTGTAAGTTCTAGTTTTACATTTTTTTCTTCATTCAGACCAGTGGTAATTTGTAATATATCTGGTGATTCATATAATTGCTCCAGACTGAGCAATAGTTGATTGATTGATTGGTAGTTATATTTCGTATGGTTTATCCTAATTGTTTAGGACCAACGCATAAATGATTGATTGATTGATTGATCAAAAGTTATTGAGGGCATTAGTAGTTTGATATTTGCAAACAATAGCAGAGCCATGATTTTTATTAAGGGGTGTCAAAATTTGAAGAAGTAAATATACGAAGAAGTTGAGGGAGTTCAACACATAGTATATACACGCCCCTTGGAGCTATGTGGCCCCGCCACTGCTTGCAACATTGTATTGAAGTCATGATATCAGCAAAAACATATGTAAGGGATGGCAATTTCAATCATCAGAAAATAGTTACAGCATCATTTAGTATGTGTTTGTGTTGGACTTCTGATAGAAAACAAAATCTGGTTTAAGTGCAAGCAGTGTTAGTAAAATGTCAATTCACTCTGCATTGACATTTTGCACTGCTAACTCCAAGATTAACCAGTGAACACACCGTTAGAGAATCAAGTAGGAAAGTGTTAGTATGAGCTTGATTTTCAAGTACGAATATGAATAAAGTAACTTTACCGTTATCTAGAATTCTTGTGAAAACAACGAAGAACAGAATACAATGGAAGAAAAGTATCCATAAGATGATAAACCAGTGGGGATTAAGGCTCTTACACTAGGTCTAGTGTTTAACACATGTATTTTAGCTATATTAGTGACTGTTTGACACTATAGGATAGATGTGAGATTTAGATAATCCCTAATTTAAGAGATATCCTAGTTTGTCCTTAAAGTCAAATTTTGAGTAGTGAGATGAGACGGACCCAAGTGGAGTGGAATGGATACAGAGAAGTCACATAGCGACTGCAAATAGTTTTGGGTTGAGGCGTAGTTGTTGTTGTTGTAACGTAACAGTTCTCTGGACAATGTCCTCTCTCTAGTCACCTTTAAATCCACAGTTATTTGGAATATCCTTCTCCATAGGTACCTTCCAGCAAAAACCACTAACAGGAATGATTTTGTAAACAAAAGAAGATAAGTTAACTTCGTAATAAGAGTCGTTATAATTCTTTGCTATAATGTGAGATCAATAATCTTCTTTTATTTTCTTGGTAAGCAACTTCAGTTTTACATTTTTCCTTGACTTACATAATTCCAAAATGGAAATTGGGAAGCATTCAAAACTTTGTTTATTTCAATACTCACATTCCTTGTTAGTTAGGAATTTAGTTAATAATCCTAGTAATTGGCAACAAGAGGATGGTAATCCCTATCTCCTTAACCAGGACTCATGAAGTTCCAATCACTTCTTTAATCCCGGGTACTTTTTTAAGCAGTTAGGTCTCTGGCTGAAGAATTGGAAAGTTCAAATAAACATAATCTACTTTCTGGAGTCCGTCATAAGATAATTTCTCACCGAACAGGAATTAGCACCCTCATGGTGCAATAAATTGAAATTACTTGCATATATTTACAAAACGCATCACATTTCTCACCGAGCAATAGGAAACCTTAATAATTTATTATTTCTACATCCGATTGAAGTTGATATTTCACAATAAAAAAATAAGGAACTGGTAATTTTAGTGGAAAAAAAGCAGGACCTAGTTTTTACTTTACATTTATTTTAAGGTAAATAATGCTGCATATGCTACTTAAGCTTGCTCAGGACTTCAAGGCCAGGGCCGGCTGGAGCCTAAGGCCACTAAGGCAATGGCCTTAGGCCACCAAAATACTTAGGGCCCCAAAATCGATAAATAATATATATAATATTTAATAATTATGCACTATTGATAGAATTTTTAAATCATTTGATTAAAATAGTTATAGCTAAAAGTTTTACACATCTTAAATTGTAGTTACTAGTTGTTTCCTGTCTTTAATTCGTCCCAGCTTAAATCGATCTTCTTACAATGTTAGTTTAGAACAATTTTTCTTAATTCTTTGAGTGCCTTTGTAGACATTCTTCAAGCAACTTTGATAAGTAACTATTAAAATACGTCATTAACATTGAATGACTCTTGAAACATAGTAGTTACTATAGTATTATTTGTTTCAACTTATATTTAGAATTAAAAGTGCTAAGAGAAACTGTATAAGTAGAAGAATACTCTAATTGGCAAACTCAATCAGGTAAAAAGTGTTTATTCAATTACCATTAACAATTTCTATATCAGTTGCCTCGCTTGAAAAAGTTTTTCAAGACTAAATCAATAAAGTTCAACATGATAACACAAGAGAGATTAAACAAATTGGTTAGACACTGCCAATAATTAAAACCAATTACACCTTCTTTAGATTTCGATAAATTATAAGAGAAAAAAAAATTAAAAAAATTTAAGGCCTCACTTTTATTTTCGCCTTAGGCCCCATATTATGTCGAGCCGCCCCTGGTACGAACTCCTCACCTTAGTTTATTTTTTGTTTTTATTTTCTGGAAAGACCCTTATGCTCTTGCTGAAAAAGTAAAAATGGCAACATGTAGCTAATTTTGAGAGCACTGTTTAAAGCATATTTTATTTTTAAAAACTTAATGTTTAGTCAACTTTAGTAAACTATAGATCGTTTCTCTCTCTTCTTCCTCCCTCTCCTTTTAGACCTTGTAGTCTAAAATTTTGAATTGCCAACGCCGATGGCCGGGAGGGGGGGTGGCGAAACCTACAAAAATTTCAGCATGTCTCGCCCCGGCCCCGTATAGCTATTTTTTCAGTTTTCAACCCGCCTCGACCTGCCCCACTTAATTATTTTCTAAAACAAACTAGTTTGATATTTTATTATTTTATAAAATGGAGAGTAATATTATTCAAGGAGTTATGTTTTTCTCTTAGTCGTAGTGTGAAATTACATGCTCGTACCAATTAATCTCATTAGTAGTAACATAATTTTTCAAATGTATAAAGCTAAGCCACGCACTGCCCATGAAATAAGAGAGACAAGATTCTTTCATCTAATCAGTCAGTTGCTATATGCATAATACATTCCTTTTCAATTTTGCGTTCATCCTTAATTAGGAATATTTAATTACTACCCGCAAAATAAAGCTGAAATAAAACAAATCTTAAAAGCTTTATAACCATTCTTTTTAACAGTTCATAATGTATTTCACTGCTACGTTTCTCGATATGAACACTCTAATATAGTAACCATTATCGTTTTTAAATATGAAAAGATTAAAAATAAAATAATTACAAGATAAATAAACAAGAATGCTTACTAGGAAAAGACCGAAAGTTAAATTACTAGTAAACAAGAATGTAAAATTGTAGTTGAAGTGATTGCTTTGTTTAAAAAAAAAGACAAAGCTGCCCCGCATTGAACTTAAACCCGCAACCCGCTTTAAAAATTTTAAAAGCTGTTTTAACCCGTTCCGCACCCACATAAGAGTAAAATCGCCCCACCCCGCCCCGCCCCGCATCAAATAAAACCTGCCCCACGTCGTATCCGCCCTGCCCCATTGCCATCCCTACTTCATACCAGATAGTTTGATATTGTAACTGCGAAAATCAAACCTCATGCTTTTCGCCTAAAAGTTCATTCTCAAACTGAAGGTTACTTTAGACCGTCGTTAAGTTTTAAAAACTTACGTAAATTCTAAAAAAAGTCATTTTAAAAAGGGATTTTTACCTATGTATACTACATATGAAACTTAATTACCCTCCGTAATCAAGTTATAACTTAATTATATAGTTGTATACAATTTACCAATTATATACGAAATAGTTTTAAATGAGACTCCCTTGATTGTACCCCATTAATTTAGTAAATCCCACAATCACAATACCTTTTTTCTCTTTCTCTCTTTGAAATCAACTCTCTTTCTAGAAGGTTTTTTCTTCTAGAGCTAATATTTTCTCTAACGATGGCGAAGAAAGGGATTAATCTTTGATCTATCTGAATTTTTCCATGTCTGGAGTTTTGATCTTTTCTGGGCTTTCCTTTTTCTTGTTGGTGTTCCGATGGTGGGCTAGCAACATATGGATATTAATCAATAAATTTTGAAGATATTAGACTCTCCACCATTGACAACCACTAAAAAACTTTGAAGCCTTGATTTCGAATTCGGATTTTTCAAAAAATATTATTTGTTTGGATTGGGTGTTATTGCAAACGATTTAGAATATTCTATGGAGTTTATATCTCGATTTGTAGGGTATTTGGTGAAGATTAGATTTATTTGGCTGGATTTTTAGATTGAAATTCGAAGAAGAAGCGGCAGAACACACCACATACAAAATATATACAAATTACATACAAAAGACATATTGTATAAAATTTGTATGAAAATTGTATTTAAGTTGTATGATGGTGTAGTTATATTTAATTGGGTAAGTATGATGTAGGAAAGTTGTAGATAAGTTATAAATAAGTTGCATACTGTATTATTAGTTGTATGAAATTTGTTTTTAGTATGTATGTTGTTGTAGATATATCAAATTTTTTTATGCATTTTTATTTTTAATTTGTATCTTGTTGTACTATACATTATTCTTTTCTTAAATAGATAATTATGGTAAAGAGAGAGGAAGTTGCATAATTATGGCTTAAAATAGGTAACACACAATTGGAAGGAGTCTTATTTAGATGGAAGGACAATTTGGACGTCGTTCCCCTCAGTTACGCCCTTTTCCAACCAAGAATCCTCTAATTTAATGCATTAATAATGGATTGTATATAAATTATAAGAAAAATTTATTTAGGGCGGGTAATATACAAAATTTGGACAATTTTGATAAACAAGTTTCAAATATTGTATATGAAGAAAAACAATCTCTTTTAAAAAGCGGCTATTTGTGTGATTCACTCCTAAAAAGTCCATTTAAGAGCCAAACATAGCCAATTTTTAGGGTGAAATTCAAAAATAGCCAGATTTACAACTGGTCGTTCAAAAATAACCCAGTTTTAAAAGTAATCGATATTTAGCCACTTTTCATGCAAGATAAATCTGAGCGAAAATACTGTTCAAAACCCGGAAAATACGCCAGCATATTATGCTGGAACTACTTGAACTCCAGCATATTATGCTGTAGTTCCAAGATAAGTATGCTGGAACTCCAGCATAATATGATGGAGTTCCAGCATAAGTACACTAGAACTCCAGCATAATATATTGGAGTTACAGCAAGTATACCGTCCAGCATAATATACTGAAGTTTGGAGCACCGGTGCTCCAGTCTCCAGTATATTATACTGGAGCCAGCAAAGTATACCGGTCCAGCATAATATGCTGGAGTTCATACACAGGTGCACCGAACTCCAGTATATTATGCTGGACCGGTCTCTGTTGCAGCAAAATAGTGGCTATTTTTCATTGACTTGGTAAACGCTGGCTATTTTTGAATGACCAATCCGAAAACTGGCTATACCGTGCTATTTTAACTTTAAAAGGCCATATTCAACTCGGACTATATTTCCACAAGTCCACTGGATGAGAATTAAGCATGTCTCAATCATCGTCGTGCTCGTAACATCTGTCTGCTCACACTTTACCAACAGGAAAGAAAGCTCGAGAGATCGATCAATCAAATATGGCGCAAGTTCCCAATTTGGATAACGCTCCCATAAATCTGAAATCTCTAAGGTACAGATACTTATACATAATGTACTTCAATGCTTATGCATATCTATATCCCCAATTGATCATTCTCTCTCAATTGTCTTACAGAGATCAATCACTGAAAGAACTTATTACGATTTTGAAGAACGTGAGTTTTATTTATATAATTTGGATTTTTAAAATTGTCCCTTTTATTAATATTTGAAAAGTTTAACCGAAAAGTTGAAACTTTAATTGATTTTTTTGTTTGGAGTTGCAGATTAGGGGGAAAAAGTGTTTGGTAATTGATCCTAAGCTTGGCGGTTCACTCTCTCTTATTGTACAGAGCTCACTTCTCAAGGCAACTCTCTCTCTCTCTCTGTTTTTGTTTTTGTGGTATACAACAAATCTTTTCATTGAGGGTAAACTGTAAAGTGAGAAGTTTATAGTTAAATTATTTTTAAGTTTAGAAATGTATCATTGTTTTGGGATAGACTAAATAAAGTGTATCACATAAAGTAGAATGGAGGGAGTAATAATTTTGTGTGGGTATAAGACTTTTGAAACTTGTGGCATTATATTCTATAACATTTGTATGATTCATGGTTCGGTTTCGGTTGGTTTTCTCCTAAAAGAAAACTTGAAAATCAAACCAATTATGTCGGTTTTTCAAATTTTGGAACCAAACCAATTTAATTGAGTCGGTTTTTGTTGGTTTTTTCGTTTTTTTGTCGGTTTTTTTGAAGTGTATGTGAAATACACTGTCAGACACATTCCACCGATTATATTCTAGCATAACACTACCAAGCCAATTATTCTTTAAGAAAAATTGTCATTTACCAAGACATCTTGATGATAATTGAACTGAATAGTGATGAGTAATTGAAGGACTCAATTAATGATAAGTTATGCTTGATATGAAATAGATTCTTGGACTTATCTAAATATAGATAATAAATCAAACTAGAAAATAAAGGCAAAGAACTAGATTACAAACCAAGAGTGTAAAAGAGTGATATGTACTGAGACATTTTAAATTTTTTATATAAAAATATACATATATGTGTATAATTGTAATTTCTTTCTACATAGGTATTTACATAGTTGGTCTCCTGGAAGCAGCCTCTCTGCCCCTCGGGGTAGGGGTAAGGTCTGCGTACATATTACCCTCCCCAGACCCACCTGTGGGAATATACTGGGTTGTTGTTGTTGTTGTTGTTTGTATTTACATAGTTGGTTTGGTTTGGTCTTTTCCGTTTATTTTTTCCTTAAAACCAAAACCAAACCAAAATTTGTCGGTTTTTAAAATTAAAACCAAAACCAAAAATATGTTGAATTTTTTCTTTGGTTTGAGTCGGTTTTCAGTTTGGTTTGGTTTGTCGGTTTCCCGTAAACACCCCTATTATGGTTACAAAAGCTTCTATTAAGGGTAAAGTAGGAAATGTGAATTTAATTGTCTTTGTCATTCTTTTTGTGGAACGGCTTAAAAAAAATAATACTTTATCACATAAACTAGGATAGAGAGAGTATTCAGTTTACTAATTTTTTAACTGAATTTTTGAGTTTCTGCATTTTTCTTTTGAGTTTTTGCAAAGAGTATTTGTTACCTGTCTTTGCAAAAGAAAGTTTCTGCGGTGAAAATTTCGGTAGTTTTTTGAGTTTCTAAAAGAAATGAAATATTGAGTTAAAGAGAACAGTTATTTTGTGGTATTGGGTAACAAACATGTTGATTGTGTTTTTTTTTTTCCGCACTAATTATTATGTTTTTGTGTGTTTTCACACTTGTAAACAGGAGCATGGAGCTGAATTGAGGCATCTTAATGCGGAACCAGTTCAAACTGATTGCACGAAAGTAGTTTATCTAGTCCGAGCTCAGCTTGAATTGATGAAGTTCATTTGCTCTCACATCCATAATGATATTTCTAAAGGGATTCAAAGGGAGTATTTTGTTTATTTTGTCCCTCGTCGTGCAGTTGTATGTGAGAAGGTTAGCCTTTTTTTGAAAAAATCTTAATAAACTTCTTTAAGAATTTAGTTTGGCATGTATTTCTCATTAACAATTGCATATAATTTTTGACAGATACTTGAGGAAGAAAAAGTTCATCACCTGTTGACTATAGGGGAGTATCCCCTTTATCTTATTCCACTGGATGAGGATGTATTATCATTTGAACTTGATGTTGCTCACAAAGTACGTCTGTTCCTCGCATTGATTCAAGGAAAAGGTTATGTACTTTTCTAAAGATTGGCATATGTAAAAATAGTTACATTTATATGACAGGAGTACCTAGTTGATGGGGACACTACCTCCCTGTGGCACATAGCAAAAGCTCTCCACAAACTCGAGGTACTTTTTATGTTTACTCGATAGAACTAACTACTATTGGAATCGGTTTCATTGTTTTTGGGCAAAGTAGGTTCAGCATAAACATTAGCTAACAGCCTTTTGTTTTCTGAGAAATGTAGTTTTCCTTTGGAGTGATTCCAAATGTGAGGGCCAAAGGGAAAGCATCAGTTCGTGTTGCTGACATTTTGAATCGGATGCAGTTGGAAGAACCTGTGAACACATCTGAGGTAACTCAAAATCTTAAATCTACTAGATCAATATCATACATAAAAATTTAATGGGCACCATGCATTGTCACAAAATAATACCAATTCGTTCTTTCACTGCAGATGGGTGTGCCTGAAATAAATACTATCATCCTCTTGGACAGAGAGGTACCACGTATTTTTTGTTTTCCCCTCGGCACTCCCGCTCCTCCTCTCTCAGTATATGCATTTAATGCAGTTATAAAAAGTATTACCGTGTGGCTTCATCAGTTATTTGGTAAAGAGAAGGCTTCATTATAGAATTCTTCTGAAGGTTCAGGCTAGTTTAGAGTAGGTGGTTATTGCCATTCTATTGAGTAGGATAATGAGAGAGTGAGACTGAGTTTTCTCATAAAAAAAAGGTGAGAGGAAAGGGGATTGGCTTTTCTCAATGGTATCATGTCCAAAAGTAGTTGGTCTGCTCTAATGACACAGTTCAAAGCATGAGGTGATGAAGGAAATCTTTTAAATTGATACCTTTTCTTGCATTGATCCGTTGATTCATGAACTCAATTTTCTCCTTTGAAGATGAAAAATGCTTTGAAGGGGAACATCTTATCATACTCTTTCAGCTTGCTTGAGTGGAAAATTGTGGAACTTTTTTATTTCTGAATTCTGACTCTGGCTAAAGCCTGAAACTTCAGGATTTAAGTATTGGAAAAAAATATTCTCTTTTATTTGTCTAGTGTACAAATAGTTGAGCATTCTTCAGGTCTAATGTTGCTAGTTCATAAAGTTTTACTCCTTTTGTCTGATCCTCACGGTCAGTTAAGTGCTCTGGCGCTTGAGTTTTATTTATTTTTTTGAACCTTCATAGTTGTGGAAATACTATAGTTAGTGTATCTTGAGTTGTTTGGACAATATTCTTTTGGCCTTTATGTCCATTTGTCACTGTGGTTGTAAGACTTTCCTGGAATTGTGCAGGTGGATATGATCACTCCAATGTGTTCGCAGTTAACATATGAAGGGCTGCTGGATGAGGTAAAAGTGATGTTCTTAGGATTGCTATGGATCTATATCTTTATGAAACCGTTTAGGCAGCAGTTCATGGTTGTATAATATGTCTGCTGCTTATAGAACAATAAACAGACTATATGCTGTGAGAATTTTAAAAGCTATCTCTAATAGGCTTCATGCAGTTTCTTGGTATCAATAATGGTGCTGTGGAACTAGATGCATCTATTATGGGTGTCCAGCAAGAAGGCAAGAAGATAAAGGTTCCCCTTAATTCAAGGTAAGCTAGTTTCATTAAAAAAAAAGAATGTTATACTTTTTTTGGGGGGGGGGGGGGGGGGAAAGTGCAGTAATTTTATTGATGTAAATGAGAGACTCTTGTATACAAGGAGTGTGCGAAGTGCAGAGCACAATAAATTCTTGTGTGATTTCCTAGTGATATACCTCATGCTTTTTTTATGTGCTACATGATAATGCCCTTGATTCTCATGCATGCAATTTCTTCTGTTATATGGTATTCTCTCATATGGATTCCAGGTCTTTGTCATGCCAATAAGTATAGTCAGATGTGACCACTGGGAAATATATATCTACTATTTTTTGTCTCTTTTTAAAAGAAAAAAAGAGTTGTCTTATTTTGACTTTCTCTCCGTGCCTTAGCCATTTTATTTCTCTGTTTGAAATATCAATTCATTGCCTTTGTAGTGACAAGTTGTTCAAAGAGATACGGGACCAGAACTTTGAAGTTGTTGTCCAGGTTGATTTATTTTCTCACCATCTTCTATGTTTTAACAAATTCTAGGCGTCTTCAGCATACCTATCAATCTATCATGCTCTATCATAACAGTCAACTCGCACATCTTCTTTCCTTGGTCTTCTGTTTCTTTAATTGTCATTTGCAGTACAATTGCAGGTTCTACGTCAAAAAGCAACTTCCATGAAGCAAGATTACTCAGAGATGCAGACTACGGTTAGTCAGTGATCTTACAAGTGCATATCTTAGCCTTGCCCTTGCTACATGATTTGACTTTTGTAGTAGTTATCTGATCATCTTTTGCTTGTGCAATAAAATAGAATAGCAGTCTGGAACAAAATATATATAATTCTAGACCACCTCAGTGAGATGCTTAATTTGTGGTTCCTGAAAAAGAAAAAAAGAAACTGAAATCTAGTGATTCATTTCCGTTTAACTCCTAAAGGCCTTAGGTGCTTGTTCAATAATTGACTTTTGTGTTACGTTGTGTATTACATGTAGACCCAGACAGTCTCCGAATTGAAGGATTTTGTCAAAAAGCTGAACTCATTGCCAGAAATGACTGTAAGAGTTCTTTTCTACTGTTTGATTATACAACAACTTTAATGACATTAGCAGTGTTATAATACTATTGGTTTTCTGTTCCAGAGACACATAAATCTTGCTCAGCATTTAACTACATTTACATCCAAACCTTCATTCCTTGGCCGACTTGACATGGAGCAAACTCTTGTTGAGGCTGAAAGCTATGATATGTGAGTAAAGTTGAACTTTTCATTCTGCTATTTGTATTTACTCTGGTAGTCTTATACCATTTCAACCTTTCAGTTCTCTGTTATAATATTCAATGGGTACTCGGAAGCTCTGTTACATGGAGTGCTTGGCTTCAAATATTGGACAATTGTAAATTCAAGTCCAGTTTTTGTTCCTAGAACAAATTCTTTGCATTGCCATGTAGTAGATTATTTGTGCTTGTGAACAAGGGTGTCCTTCATTTCTCACTCTTCCTTTATTCTCTCTCTCTTTTTTTTTCTTTTTATTGTGTGGTAAGGAAAATGCTTATTCAGTCAGAAGATGCATAGCATTCTTGGCCAGTCCATTCTGAAACAACCTAAAGAAAATGAAGATATCCTTCTCAAAAATGCCAGTCTCCACACTAACTAAGAGAAAAATGCCTGCAATACTATCAACTAGTCTTGTACTTAAATCAACAGTTTTCTTGCCATTTACAGAATTAATCAGAACATTACTGTTACTATTAAATTCTTTTAATTTTTGATTTCATTGTCGGGTTGCTTTTCAAGCAATTGTAGACAATTGGAGGAAAGGGTGAGCAGAAAGAGGTGATATATGGGCTGGAGGTGCGAGAGAGGGGGTGGGAGGGGGTCTTGGTTGTGTTCTACCATTTTCCTTTCTTCTGGGGTGATTGTCTTCATTTTCTATTTGTTTACTTTTGGGTCACTGGGTAAATGCAGATGCTTTGAGTACATTGAGGAGATGATCCATAAGCAAGAGCCACTTATCAATGTTCTACGTCTTCTTGTCCTGTTCTCAATAACAAATTCAGGGTTGCCCAAGAAAAATTTTGACTATTTGAGGCGAGTCAACTCTACCAATAGCTGTTTTATTTATGCTTGACATGGCTTCCATGTTTTAGGTATCACCACGTGAACCTCTAACTGATATCTTCAACTTCATCTCTTTTGATTAGGCGAGAACTGCTTCACAGCTATGGTTTTGAGCATATAGCAACCTTGAATAATTTGGAGAAGTCTGGATTGCTTAAGAAACAGGTTCATTCATGAGTTTTCATCAACTATAATGCTTGTTAAATTTATCAGCATTGTTCTCTCTATTAACTTGCTCATCATTGCAGGAGACTAAAAGCAATTGGATAACAATTAAGCGTGCTCTGCAGCTCATAGTGGAGGATATTGATACCGCTAAGTATGATATTTTTTTGAGCTTGATAAAAAATTCATCTCGCTTCCCTCCCTTGAAACTTGAACAATATGGCTATGTATTTAAAACAGGTTCTTGCACAGCTGTCATTATCATCACTACCTTACCATTGCTATCATTGTTAACTTTAAATTTGATCTCTGACAAATACAGTCCCAATGATATCTCCTATGTCTTCTCTGGGTATGCACCTCTCAGTATTCGCCTGGTTCAACATGCAATTCGATCTGGGTGGTGAGTTTTTGTTCTTAAGAGATTTGCTGTGCTATGTCGCCTATCGGAACATTCCTAATTCAAATAAACTGTGGTTTGATTGTGAATCTGGCTGCTTTGATGATTTTGATTAGACCTCCTTGTGATTTACTGGAAGAAGATACTTCTAATCTATATATAAACCTAGAGTTGGCCTTCATTACATTGATAAGTTGTCATGGAATTAAGTCTTCTGCAAGAAAAGTTCACTAATTCCTCTTTGCAGTTAGAAATCTTACCATTGTTTCAGTAATTGATTTCCTTCCTCCACTGTCCCCCATGTGGGTGGATAACTTCCCAATCTCAACAAATGTAGTTTGGAGCCGAGAGCTAATTTTTTAATCTCAGTCCCACTATTTATGACATCTGGAAAATTTTATATTCAGGCGGCCGATTGAAGAAATATTGAAGCTGCTGCCGGGTCCACACTCAGATATTAAGAGGGTAAACTTTAGCTTTCTGTTTATATTATTTGCTTTCATGGATTTTTCCATCTTTTGATCATCTTATCATGGCATACAACTCTTAATCTGTTGTTTTTGCTTGTTTCTCTACAGGGTGGATTTTCCAGCAGTCCGTCATTGGACACATTAAACGGGTCTTTGCATGGCTCGGACAAGTATGTATTAAAGAGCATCCACTTACTGGCTCTGTAACATTCCCTGGCTTATAAAAAACTGACAATAAAGTATATGAAGTTTGTAGATGCATGCTTACCATCATAAGTTAGCTCAGAAAAGCCAATAAGTGGAGAGAACTCTGTTTGGTTGTAAACTTAAGGTTATATTGATAAGAGATAGTATGAATAATGTTTTCTAATTGGATGAAATTGAAGCGAGGTAAATGAAGGTGGGACCTGGATAGTGTGATGATGTGATCAGACCGAAAAAGCACATAAGTGGAGAGATATGTTTGGTTGTGAACTTTAGGGGTGATATTGACAAGAGGTCGTGTAAATCATGTTTGAATTGAGATGAGAATGAAATAAGGAAATGAAGATGGGACCTGGTGCTGTGGTCTTGTTCGGGAAATATAACTGTATAGGTTCAAGCTACCTGGAAATCAGTTGTCTGCAAAGTCTCCGACAGGGCTTGCTCTAAGTGGAAATTTTATGGCTGTACCACGAATGGGATGATATACGCAGAGATGGATACCCAAGTGATGGCTGCCTATGTCATGTTGTTTTGTTGCATTTGCTGCACCTTATTGTATTCTGTCTTTGCTCTTATCTTTATTTGATTGAGGAAGCATTTGAAATGTTGCTGGACCTTATATTTCATTATGCTAATTCATGCAAGCATCAAGCTGAAAATTTCTTTTATCATCTCTGGCCAGTATTAAACCATCTAATACGATTGATGATGTTCCAGAGTTGTTGATGGAAGGCGTTCTTTGGTTCTTGTTGTTTTCATTGGCGGAGTGACATCTGCAGAGATCTCTGCTCTTCGTTTCCTGAGCGGCCAGGTCAGTCTGATAAGTTGTAATCATGTAAATTGATTATCGTATTCAAAGTATCTCAGATGGTATTGTAGATTGCTCACTTTGGAAACATGCTATGAATAAGAAACCAAAAAATGAAAAAGGGTAAATTTAGAGTATTCTGATATTCAAGGCAAGATTTTTGACCAGTGCTCCAATTCTAAATGCTGTAATAACTGCATTCATTTCAATCAGTCACTTGGTCTCATTGCTGATCCCATGCTTCCTCTTATTTATCATTCTCAACCTCTTCAATGAATTCCCTTTGTGCTAATGCTAGTTATGCTGTTACAGGAAGGGATGGCATATGACATTATTGTAGCAACTACAAATATTATCAATGGAAGCACATTGACAGAAACATTTGTGGAGAAATTGGGATGACTCGCTAAGTTATATTTGATCGATCATCTCTGGGAAATCTCTGCTGCTTGCTTGATAGGGATGCATAGTTTTTACTGCTGAATTATATGTGACATGAGACGACTGAGTGGACTTACCTTTCCTAAGATATTTCTCTCGTTGCGATTTGTCAACATTTTGTCTGCACTGGTTTGTACGACAACGATGCTGGCTTCTGTTACTGTTACGGATCTAATGTCTATTTTCGTCTTCTTGAGCCGAGGGTCTTTCGGAAACTGCCTCTCTATTCCTCCGGGGTAGGGGTAAAGTCTGCATACTTTACCCTCCTTGGACCCTACTTGTGAGATTTTACTATGTGGTGGTTGTTGTTGGTTTTTACGAACACAACTGTGTTATCTTTATTGAGGTGTAGGGTTAGAACGCCCTCTGTGTGCCTCGAGTGGCAGCAGTCCTATTTCCGAGATTGGAGTGTTCTGTTATCTGTACTATGGTTCTTTTGAGCAATGTAAGAACAAGACGGTGGATTTATTTGTTTTGTTCTATCTATATTCCTCCGAACATTAATCGATATAAAAGTGGAATATCCAAGCTGTAAAAACTGTTTTAACACTTGGCCTAGACCAAACCACCAAAAAAAAAAAAAAAAAAAAAAAGAGATCAGTGGACAGCCACGAGGGATCAATATTCTACGTCGTTCTTGCCGTGTTTTCATTAGCTATATATATTTCCACAGTTACTGCACACTATCTTTAAAAAGAAAAAAATAAATAATAAGACGTCATCAGCGATCATGCAAGTTTCAATTCCAAGAAAAGTTTACTCGGCCTGGGTAAAGAAATATACCAATGACTAATATGAAAAGGTATTAATTAATAATATAAGTTGCAATCATTGTTTAAAATTCAAGAAGTGTATAATTAACATCCATATTTAAACCCCAAATAAACTTCGTAGGACAGTAAACATAATGAAGAAAAACAAAATGTCCTAAAATAGAAACTCTAAAGAGAAGTCTTGAGTTGCCTGTTCCACTGGGGGTGAAATCACATGTGATAAATATCTTACGTGTAGCCTTAGGCGACTTGTTCTTGATCCTATCAGCAACTGCATGTGTACAAAGCTCAAGCAAACTTTTAATTTCAAGGTAATTTGCAGCCAATACAATTTTAAAGATTGATACTAAGCTACTGGTTTCCACTAATTCCTTATCGTAGTTTTTGACTACTTGTTCTTCGTTTGAACTCGAGACCTCTGCATGCTTCTTGAGGTATTTGATAATTTTGACTAGTGTTTCAGTCTTAACATTTGGAGTGAGAAGATGTTAGTAGAAGAATCGTCTTCTACCATGTTCTTGATTGTTATGGACTCTCATTCCTCCCCTCTCATTCTACTAAAAATCAAGTTATGGTTTTCTCACAATTCCTCCCAGAGCGGCATCCGAACACCTCATAAGAAGAATATGCGAAACTTTGAAGCAAGAAATTGAAGATTCTCTCTTCATTCATAGCCCAAAGTCTAAAACTCTCCTTTCTCCCTTCGTCTAATTTTCGATTCGTTCACTCATCTCTTAGGATAGTATGTACCTGCACGACTTAAGCTCTTCGTGTATTTGCTCTTTTTTCGCCCACTTTTCTTACTATCTAAGAAACTACAGCAAAAAACACATGCACTTGAAACTATAGCCTGTGCTACCCATTATGTGGATACTACCTCAGCTCCGGTTCCAGTTGTCCTGACCGGGGACGAAGCTATGTGTGGTCAAGGGTGGTCAACTGAACACCCTTCGCCGAAAAATTATACTGTGTATAGGATAAATATTACGTGTTGTTAATCAAGAAATAGACTTTGAGCACCCTTGTATAGCTTACTGACAAAGAGTGTTCATATTTTGAACACCCTTATTGAATTTTATGGCTTCGCCACTGGACTGCTGACATATGCCAATTAGTCACATTTGTAATGTGTCAAACATTGAAATTTTCAAACAGTGGCAAGAACGTGTTTTTTATTCAGTATTCTATATCCATAATGTTGCACAACTCATGGTTCATCCACAGCTTAGTGGTGTCCAAGCATGTTTTAGTTCCAAAAAAAAGTTTCCTTTAATGTATATTATAAGTTTTAAAACCCAAAGACATAGAACAAAGCTTATAAAGAAAAACAAAGAAAATAATCTTATACCTTAACGGGAAATCGTTGTCTCTTTCTCTGGGTTGAAATCGCATGTAATATTGAATATCATCTGTATAGCCTCAGGCAACTTGTCCTTCATCCTATCTGCAACTATCTCCAATTAGCTAAGGCAAGTAATGTAGCAATAATTCGAGTAAGATGGTGCAATAAGAGAAAGTGCTACTTACATGAAACCAATAACTAATGAATGTATTCAAAATCCAAACTAAAATGTTTAATATTTATATACTTGCACAATCATAAAAAAAGTGATTAACTACATTGATCAAAAGATGGAACATTAAACGGTTCGTGTATGTCTATGTGCATTTCTTGTACGTATCGATCGATGTGCATAATTTCAAGAATGGAGCACAGAGGAGTTATGCCAAGTGATGACCTATCTTTATAAAAAGACATCTATTGTGATCTGGTTGACCATAGAATGAGTGGTCATGTAGCCACATAGGGTGACCCTTTATCGAAAAATTATACTATGCTATATAGAAAATTATACGGTGTATATATGTAAAAATTATTTTTTAAATATATATATTAAACTTTGAATACTCTTCGTGAAAGTCCTGTTTCACCGCTGGATGGAATGCTAAGTTGCTATTAAAAACCAGCTTGGGACTTTCTAAATCTCATTAGCAATAGTCAAGGATTGAGAGACTTCACGTGCAATTTCCCTGGTTTATATCCCGGAGTACTCCTATTGCCGATCTGTCACCCAACCTACTTAAACAACCTAAAGGCCTTGGCC
>NW_017673082.1:23770-33685 GCF_001879085.1 Nicotiana attenuata | reverse complement strand
TGATCACGCCCAACTATGCCTTCTAAAAAGGACAATGCGGTCGTTGCAAATATAATCCGGTTTACAAGTCCGGAGTCGAATCCCACAGAGAATTAACCTATCAATTACCTTTGTTGGAATCACTAAATCCTTTATAATCACTTTCCCAAACTTTGTAAACAATATTGGATGGTATTTCTACTAACTAAGATTGAAAGTAAATAACTAACAGCTGTAAACTAAATATTCTTGGGTTGAAAACAATAATGAGAAGGTTCTAAGGTAGTGATTTCCCCTATTGATGGAATCCCTTCCGGTTACGTTGCATATAGATTCACCAAAATATCTCTATCAATCATGAGCACTCTTATTACTGTAAATCTCTCCCGAGTAATTGCGATAATTTACTAGACGCACTCTCCCGAGATACGCTAGCTGCCTTTGATTATTACAGCTCACTTTAAATCACACCCAAGGCTTCGTTATCCCTAATCCCGCCTTTAAACCCGCAATTATAGATCCCTCTTATACTTTGGGAGTGGTGTTGTTCAATAATTACCTAAATATGCACTCTCTCCCGAGTTATGCACACTAAATAGGCACAGCTAATTGAGGATCCTGTCAATTAACTACAATAAACACGTAATTGAACAAATAGAGATTAACCGGTAAACTATATGAACATAATCAAGAAGTTCATCCTTCAATAGGTTCCATCAAAACCTTAGACTAAAGTATTTAGCTACTCATAACAACTTGAAGATAATCTACGAAAATATTTATCATGTAAAATTGCAAGAAACAGAAGAGAATAAAGAACTATGATGTTTTGGGTGATCTCTCACACTTGTGTTTCTTGCCCAAGAACTCTCTAAAACCAATCTGACCTAATGAGGCCGAAATCCTACTTTTTATAAGGGTTTTACACCAATTTTTCCCGGCTTGACAATCCTGCCCCTGGCTAGTTCGCGTTCTGCCGCGGTCCCACCGCGGTTACGCCGGGACCGCGGCTAAAAAGGGTCTCTGAATCTTCATCTCTACTCTGCCGCGGTCCTACCGCGGTTACGGTCTGACCGCGGCAGGCCAACTTCTGCCTTCCTTTGACTTTTCACTTGGTGCATTTCTTGGGCATTGTTTGATTGGCCTCCTTTTCTCCGTAATTGATCCCAAACTTGCTCCATCGACTTATTTCTTTGGATATAACCTGCAAAGCATGAAAAACACTAATCATAGCATTTGGTTATCACTTTTTACAACAAAGCAATACAAAAATGTGGTTCTTTAGGGTCTAATTATAGTCTAATTCACCTATTATCAATACCCTACACTTAAATCTTTGCTCGTCCTCGAGCAAGTTAAACCACACTTTTAGGCCTAATCATTTGAAGCATTACCCTTTTTATGTCACACCTGCTATTATGAAAGAACAACCTAAGCAGTGCAACAGCCACACCTCAGATGAGGACTCTAATGCTATGTCACACTCATGCTTACTCTATGTACTCTAACAGAAGTGAAGACTTGCTTTTTCTTCTTGAGTTCGATGCCCTCACATCACATTTTTTGAGAGAAGTTCCACACACATGAAATCAAACAACAAGGAACTGTAGAATAAACGAATTCACTCACTCTCAGCAAAGAATATTCATATGCCACACAGATACACCATAGCTTGCCCTTAGTGTAATACTCTACTGATCGAATTGTTCAGTCTAAGATCAATAGGGCTTCATTTGGTCGTAATGTAGGCTACGGGACGGGTAGGATACATTTAGATATAAGAGTGACTACACCTCCCTAAGCACTTTAATACATACATTTTCTCAATTAAACCTCATCCTCATGTCAAGCCCAACTCCACCATCACATCAATTTATATTACCCTATACTTCTTTAAGCACATTTACATCAAGAGCCACCACTTATCAAGATTTTTTTTTCAACTCAAGTGGCTCTTTCTTTTTCAAAACAGTGCAACTTTCTCCTTATTCAATTAGTTTCACTCGAACCGACCACCCCACACTTTAACTTTTACAAGGTTCATAATAATTCAAGTGCTCATGAGAGGTGAAAAGGTTCAAATAGAAGGTCAATTCAAACAAATGGGTAAGGCTTGTAATGTGGTTGCCAAACAAAAAGGATTATAGGCTCAAAGGGGTTAACTATGGTAATGTGTAATAGGTGGATTCATTATTATATAGGCTACACAAAGAAATGCCTAAATCATCTCTAAGACCAAACAACTACTATTTCGCTTTGCACACACACGGGGCAAGTTCTAGGTATCGCATGCAAGCACAGAATATGTGTATAACCTCACACACACTTGGCATGTAACTCATTCCGAATTAGTTTGTCAACACATTCACAAGAGCACTCCAATAAGACAAGGTGTGCAAAATTAAGGCATAAGATTAAGAGTCTACACATGAACCTAGACGTCGCACCCTCCAGTTCGTTTTAAGTATTTGCAGGTATGAACACCACGGGATGCATTCTTGCCCAACCCTTTTTAGCCCACAAGATTCCTAAGGGTCCTAAAATCTATTAAAGAAAAATTCACCTAACCCGGTTCAAGAAAAACCCTTTGAAAAGAACCGCGGTCAAAAGAAAAACCAAGGGGAAATTACTACACTACCTAAAAAGAAAATAAAAAATCTTTTTGGCTTTTTGATTAGACTACTTCCCTCAAGAGTACTGTCTAGGTGGTCCGTCATCAGGAAGAGTCTCCTAACTTTTCTAGTTTTTTTTTGTTTTTTTTTTGTTTTTTTATCCGACCTTAACCCTCAAGAAACCCGTCGACAGTGTCCGTCGTTGGGCCAAGTCGATGACATCTAAGCTACATGTACAACAACACATATATACACAAATCATATATACAGATACCCAAGTCTCCCACCCCACACACAAAGAGTATGGCATGTCCTTATGTCATAAAACAAAGAAAGCATAGAAGGGTAAGAGAACTTCCCTGTCATCATTCCGAGTCAGAGACGGTGTTGGGATCCACGTGACAGGCCCTCCCTAAAGCACGGAACCAAGCCATCACCCGGCTCTCAGACCTGGCCCGCCGTCTAGACATGGCATCCAAACGAACATGCATGCTATCTACCGAGGTGCGAAGTTCTGCCACGTCTTCCTCCACAGAAGTCAACAAGGGTCGGCTGGTGTATGATCTAGAGAACTCCGCCCCAGTATGGGGTTGCCGTGAGGAACCAGCTGCATTATAAGACCTCCGGGGTGGTGCCATGGGCGCTGGGGCATCATCATCATCGTCCAGGTCAATGTGTGTAGGTGCATCTCTGCCCACTTTGATCTTTGACGCTCTGAAGGCTGTTCTTGGGGGTAAAGTGCCATCCATAGGATTGACTGGGACATTAACCATCAAACATAACCTCGTCACAAGTGAGGGGAAGTAAAACCCCTTCGTCATCAGAGGCGACCGGATCATCATTTCATCTCCAATGATCTTAGCGATATCGACGTCCTTCCTGGTCACAAAGCACCAAACCAATAAAGCCCGCAAGCTATTCACATCTGTTGTGTTGCTCGTGGGCAACAATCTGCTGCAAATCATAGTGAACCAACACTTAGCTTCCCAGGTGAGTGACTTGGAATGCAGGGTCATGTTCTCCTGAATCCAAATTGGCCTTCCCCCTGAGCACAAGGAGTCAGTCAGAGTGTCCCAACCGACCCCTCGAGAATTGTGGTAATAGTCATCGGCTCCAGTGAACGGAGGCAGCTGCAGGACCTGTCGAAATTTTTGGACTGAGGCATCTACTACTTGGCCCCGCACAATCACAGACGCCGTATGTTCCGGGCAGTTCGCGTAGAACTCCCGGACTATCATTGGGTTTGCCGTGTCAGGTTCATTGAATAAGTACTCCATCCCCCTCCGGCGGATTTCTTCGTACATATCCGGCTTTTCAACTCGGAGGGCGGCCCTGTCAATACCAATCTCTGGGACAAAGTTCTTAGTGGCTTTCGTATGAAACCTGTCCTGGGCCTCCTCGGATGTGAACCGGGTGGCATCATAAGTGGGCACATTGGAAGTACTTTCCGAATTTCTTTGCTTCTTTCTGGCCATTGTACCTGCAATCAGTTCATCATAACAATCAGGGCCAGCCAAAAATGTGCCAGTCGGATGGATACTCAGACTTCTCCACCGGCTGGCACCAAACAATTACCCAAGGTGTACAACATCCACTATTATCCTCACACCACTCACAACAATACAATTTCGCCCTATAACACCCCCACCACAAGCTTCCATCAATACATACAATACATGCTTCCACCACCCACCCCACACACAAATGGTCAACTAGAGTTACACCCCACACTTATACAAAACAACCCAAACACCAACTACATACCAACTTGGAGTCTAAAACCCCATTGCCACCAAAAATCAAGAATTATCTACAAAAATCACAACATAATGTAAAATACATACAACATAAAGAAAAGTAGAACAACTTACTTGAGTATTAGCGCGGAGTCTTGAAAAAGGAAAAGAAAAGAAAAAATTATGGGGTGGTAAGTGGGTAGGGGGTGGTGGGCGTTTTTGTTTTTTTTGTTTTGGGGAGGGTTTATATGGGTGGTTAGGGTTTGGACAAGATGGGGGTAAGAAGAAGGATTAAGGGGGGTTTGTGATGGTGAGAAGAAAGGGTGTTTGATGGTGAGAGGAAGAAGAAAGAAGAAAGAAAAATGGAGAAGAAGAGGAGAGGATTTGGGAAGATAGAGATAAGAGAGAGAGAACAAAGAAGAAAGAAAGGGTGTTTGTCGGTTGGGTAAGGGAGGGGGTTGTGGGTAGGTTAGGGTGAGTTAGGGGGGGGGGGAGAAAAGAAAAAAAAAGAAAATACCTGGGCCCTCCATACCTGGGCCCGTTTTTGGTCCACCGCGGTCCTGCCGCGGTTACGCCGGGACCGCGGTGAAAAAATCTTCAGAGAGGGTACTCCACCGCGGTCGTACCGCGGTTACGCCGCGACCGCCGGTCGTACCGCGGTTACGCCGCGACCGCGGTGGGAAAACTTCAGAGAGGGCATTCCACCGCGGTCCTACCGCGGTGGGCCCGTTACTGGCTGCCTATTGCTTGGTTTTTTGTTCCTTGTTATGCCCCTTAGACACTATTTTTACCTCTTTTAAGGCCTACCTTACCCATAGTATGTCCAGGCTCGTGATGCAACGATCTCCGCACTAACCTGCATATATCCAACATGTTAGAAATTCTACTATCGTGGGGTGCCTCCCATGAAGCGCCTGATTTAACGTCGCGGCACGACGCAACACGAGCACAGGATTCGCTCAACCTCTCTCTGTCGCTCTCTTTTTATTTTTTATTTTTTTATATGATATTACAAATTACATTTACAACACAATCGTGGGTTGCCTCCCACGCAGCGCCTGATTTAACGTCGCAGCACGACTCAAATGAGCGCATTTAAGGCTCGCTCGACCTCTGAGGTTCAGTCAGGTGAATATCAGACCCTTCCTTTGGTTCATTCATGTCCACATATAGTTTTAATCTCTGCCCATTGACTCTAAATGTACGAGAGTATTTCTCAGCGGCGATCTCTACAGCACCTGAGGGGAATACTTCAACCACTCGAAACGGTCCAGACCATCTTGACTTAAGCTTACCAGGGAACAGCCGCAATCTTGAGTTATAGAGCAATACCATGTCCCCGGGTTTGAAATGTCGCTCAACAATGTTCTGGTCATGTAACCTCTTCATTCTTTCCTTGTACAATCTTGTGCTCTCAAAAGCAAGATGTCTGAACTCGTCAAGCTCATGTAACTCAGTGATTCTAGTTGTGCCTGCAGCTTCAATATCTAAGTTCAACTGCTTCAATGCCCACCATGCTTTATGTTCAAGTTCAACTGGCAGGTGACAAGCCTTTCCAAACACCAACTTATACGGTGACATACCAATTGGTGTTTTAAACGTGGTCCTGTAGGCCCAGAGTGCATCATCTAGCTTCCTCGCCCAATCAGTTCTTGTGGCGTTCACAGTCTTGGTCAACACACTCTTGATTTCTCTATTGAACACTTCCACCTGCCCACTAGTTTGCGGGTGATACGGAGTAGCCACCTTGTGGCGCACGTCATACTTAGCAAGCAATTTTTCGAAGGCTCTATTACAAAAGTGAGTGCCTCCATCGCTGATAATCGCTCGTGGTGTCCCAAATCGGGTGAATATGTTCTTCAGGAATCCCACCACTACTCTTGCATCATTAGTGGGTAACGCAGTAGCTTCTACCTACTTGGACACGTAGTCTACAGCAACCAGTATGTATTTATTGCCAAATGAGCTGACGAAGGGGCCCATGAAGTCAATCCACCAGACATCAAACACTTCCACCTCTTGAATCGGGTTCATGGGCATCTCATGGCGCCGGGAAATGTTCCCGGTCCGCTGACATTCATTGCAGCCCTTCACCCATAGGTGTGCATCTCTAAACACTGTTGGCCAAAAGAATCCGGCCTCAAGCACTTTCGCAGCTGTCCTGACCCCTCCAAAATGTCCTCCATATGCTGATGCGTGACAAGCCTGCAAAACAGAAGATTGTTCTATCTCGGGGACACACCTCCGGATCATATTGTCAACACATATTCTAAACAAATAAGGCTCGTCCCAATAATACATGCGGCTATCACGGTAAAACTTTTTTCTTTGGACAGATGAAAGGTCGTGAGGAACTATACCACTGGCCAGGTAATTAGCAAATTCTGCATACCATGGCGCTTCCTCAAGATTAGTAGCGAGCAACTGCTCGTCTGGAAAGGTTTCCAGGATCTCTTCGACCTCGATTGCTTTTTCAGCTCCTTCAAGTCGTGATAGATGATCAACGACTTGATTTTCTGTGCCCTTACGGTCACGAATTTCGAAGTCGAATTCTTGCAACAGCAGCACCCAACGAATCAGGCGCAGCTTAGACTCCTTTTTCTCAATTAGATACCTGAGAGCTGCGTGGTCAGTATATACAATTACCTTGGAACCAATCAGATATGATCGGAACTTGTCGAAAGCAAACACCACGGCCAACATCTCCTTCTCATTCACAGTGTAATTCAGCTGCGCTCCACTCAGCGTTCTTCTAGCATAGTAGATTAGATGCATCTGTCATACCTCCTTTTTCTGCTACTACACCCCGCGAAGGGTATAATAAAGGAGTTTTTCCAATTAAAGGACAATCAAAACGGGATTCGTTTATTAAGAAGTTCAGAGTCGCCACTTGGGAGATTTATGGAGTCCCAAGTCACCGATTTGAATCCCGAATCGAGGAAAAGGTTTGACTCTGTTTAACGGTCGCGAACCAGAAGTCCGGGTAAGGAATTCTATTAACCCGGGAGAAGGGGTTAGGCACTCCCGAGTTCCGTGGTTCTAGCACGGTCGCTCAACTGCTATATTTGGCTAAAGTCTGATTTTAATACATGTTATCCTATTGCACTTTTAGAATTGTTTAACCGCTTTTAATTAGTTTTTATGAAAGTGAACGTCGTTTAAGAGCGTGTTTTTGGATCACGTCACATGAAATGCACCCGGATCCTCGACACCTCTTATTCAACGTTTTGGGATTTGGATTTGGGTCGCATGAAATGCACACCCGTAGTTAAGAAGGTAAAATTATTAAATAACGCACCTAAAAGCAACTAACGCGTTTGCAACTTTGCGAGGGCCATGCAAATTCGCTAAATGGCACGCCTCGATTCTAATTTCAAAGGATGTGCATTCAACTAAAACGATCTACGGATGTTCATATTTAAAAGATTTAACTGGAACGCTTGTGCCTACTATGCGGCAGCAGCAATTTAATACCAGCACCTCAAAAGTTAATCCTACAGGTGATCGACCAACCGCAGCAACACCAAAAACTGGGCAGTCCCAAGCTGTGACAACCAGTACTTCTGTAACAACATCTCAAGGCAAGATATTCCAGTGGATATTGTAATCCAATATGCAAGAAATCTAAAGCTAGTATGCTGCAGGAGCAAGCTATTCAAAACAACTCAACTGGTGATCGACAAGCAGCAGAAAATATCAAAGTGAGGCAGCAACAAATGGTCGTAACAACTCCAGCTATTAAAGTTGTGAGAACTTCAATTCCTTTTGAGAACCAAGAAAATTGCCAAATTCCCAACTGAAACCTTTTCCTTAATCACCCCATGTCCCACTTTATTACAATCCTCAATTCAACTCACCATTAATCTAATAGGCATGTTGGTTCGTTAAGAAACTTGACGTCAATAAGCATTTAATATTCTAATGCAAAACAGAAGCATCACACGCACATTGTGAATGCCATAACAGATGCATCAAGGATGGTGACTACAGAACATGAACAAAATTTATTTTGGATGAAGCTAAATGCTAGCCAGCATGCATACTAGTTTAAGATGTTCAAATAACCCGATACAACAGACTAATGCAACCAGATGCTAAGATATGTAGCCGTGAACTAGATGATTCACATTTTAAAAAAAACAACGCTTCCAATTCTCTACCTGCCAATGCAAGCAATTTGTTTCAGTATGTTATGCACACAGGAGAATGGATTGCAACAGTCTCAAAGGTAATTTGAAATCTAGAGGGAACAAATGATGCATAGCTGCTACAGAAATTGAAATATCGCAGAACCAGTGAAGGAAAATTCTCAATTCAGGGAAATTAACTTAGCCCACACATTTCAGAACAATAGCTTGAATGCGAGTCGCTACTGCTGCCATCGACTAAAAGGCATTCAATAACAGTCTCCAAAACATTTGATCGAAAGTAAAATCGTATCCTCAACAATCAGTTTCTGTTCGAACTCAGATTTCATGGTTACAAACTCACCAAATAGGCAGACAACACAATAGCCCTACTGATAACTTCCCTTGGCTGAAATGATAGAGAACGGAGAGGACCCAATTTACAAACGAATTCTTTTCATAGATTATGTCAAGCATTTCTTTAGAAAAAGCTCATGATGGGGAAGACACTGTTGATTTTGCTAAAACCAAGTGGACTTACAGTGGATCTGTTTGAAAATAAGAAGATGAACTAATGAACTTTCTTCAACAAATATCACAAGCAAACACATGGACTTGATGTCGGATGGCTAATATTTATTTTCAATCTTTTAACATAAGAAAGCGGCCAGCAATTCACTCGAAGAGCAGAAAATAGAACTACACTAATCTAAACCTACCGACTGACAGACTCAATCCAAAGGAATGGAAGTGAATAACAGCCATTCAAGGAAGAAAAACAGGGCAGGGGATTGTGCAGGTCCAGATCAACTTGTGACATTAGAGAGGTCGTGATTAAATGACGAATTAAGCACACACAAATCACTGGGATCGACTCGATTAACATTCGAAGGTTCGTACAGTTTTTAGGGAATTAAACGAAGCTAACCAAACCAATGACAGGAAGAGAACAACAGAAGACAATTTCAGAGAATTCATTTTAATACGTACACAGCCAAACCAAGCCAGAAATACGAGTGCAAATGGCAAACAAACACACTACGACCAACAGTCACCAAGATCAAAGAGTTCCAAACCAACCGAACTCAAATTCTCAATACATTTCTTAATCAAATGCCAAAGATAGGCTACACGGGATTAGAAATGAACCTGAATCAGTAAACACTTGCGATTAACTTTGCTCGAACGTTGAATACAAGTGGAATACAATAGTTAGCATCAGCTCAATCAGCAACAGAAATGAGTAGGGATCAGAAGCTCGGGCAACGACGAACTCAGCAACTTTCAATCGAACTCCATTTTTGAAATCGAACTCCAACCCAGAAAGAAGATTACGAAGTATATTTTTTGATTTTTCCTTTTCTGAACAATAGTAAAAAATGAAAACAAATTTTTTAAAGAACAATGAACATTTTTTGAATATGCATCTTTCTCTGATTTAAAAAAAACTCAAACAGGATT
>NW_017673082.1:15074-19816 GCF_001879085.1 Nicotiana attenuata | reverse complement strand
CGAGTCAACAGTCGAGACGACCAGGAGAAGTTGGTACAACAAATACCAAAAAATAATAAAAGTAAGAAAAGAAAAAAAAAATAAAGGCAAGAAGTTAATCCAAATGCAGAAGTTGATGAAAGATGTGGCTTCTCAAGACATGATTGAGGTCATAAGCACTACATGTTCGGTCTTGATCCGAAAATCTGAAGAAGAACGAGATAGCACCTACAACTAGCAAGCGTCAAGGTTCAAATCTAAAGTCTGCATGAAGAACCATTCAAGACTCAAGATCAAGCTTCAGAAGACTTATAGATAGGAATCTTGTAACTTGTAGTTGACAAGCTTAGCTAGTCTTTTTCATTTATTTTGATTTTTGATGTAATAACAGGACCGCGGACCGGAACCTCGGCGGAACGGCACCTCTACTAGCTCTCCACCTCGGCATACTCCATCATCTCACTCACTTCTGAACTACACGTGGCCTGATTCCTTTATAGCCAAGGATATGTAGGCAGCTCAGATACCAGGGCTCGGTCACATTCTCCTTCCTCTCAGTTTTTGCTCTCTTAAATAAGGGTCGGGTCAAAAAACCTGTCTAGTCATTCTTTTTCTGAAAACTCTTCGCGTTTCCAGTCAAAGAGGGGCAGCTGTTGACTGTGATTTTTGACCCTCCCCGAAATTTTACCCGTTTTACCATGTAAATATTTAGTTTAGGCCTAATATCGCCATTTCAACTAATTTTTACTATTTTACTTTATTTTATTACAAGAAAATGAAAAATTACAAAAAATAGGTTTATTAATATTTTATAGTCATTTTTAATCTTAAAAAACAAATTACCAAAATAGTACCCTATCTTTATTTTTATAATCTTAAAAAAAAAGTAGTTTTATGTTTTATAGTTTAGTTCAATTAATTAAAATTAGTCTTATATTTTTATATTATAATTGTACATAATTTTAGAAGAAAGAATTAGTTTTAGGTTGGTTTATCCCGTTTTTATAAATCTTATAGTCCATTTTTTAGTCTTTGGCCCAAAATACCTAGCCCATACTTCCTAGGCCCATACCCTTAACCTAATCCCTACCCTATATAATACTACCTATACCACAAACACAAAAAAAAGGAGAATAACGCCTAGGAGAGGAAGCAGCGCCGCAGAGAACATACAGAGACCCCCCACCAAATTGATTTCCATCATCTTCTCCAAAGCACACAAGACCGAGACCTAGCAAAAAACAAAAAAAAGAGCTACATTAAAAAGCTAGAACGGAGCAGCTACACCATAGAAAAGCCGACGCCCAACGTAACACACACACACACAAAACAGAGACCGGAGGAGGCAGTGAGAGTGGACTCGGATTAGTCGGCATTCACTGGTTGCCGTCGAGTTCAGAGCCGCCGTTTCAGTTGGTCGGCCGCTTCTAGTATCCGTCTGAGAATTATATTGCGGAGATACCGATTTGGTTCAAGTTTGTTGATTCATGTTTCTTGTTGCTGTTTGCTTCAAATCCCGTGTCGCGGATTCACTCGAGTCGGTTTAAATTACTGTAATCGCTGAAGTTTCGTTAATTAAAAAGCTTTAATTTCAGGTCCGTTTCTACTCCTTCTTGTTTTATTGTGTGGTGAAGCTTATAGATACTGGTACCTTTTCTCGGTTGAGCATAAAGCAGATTGTTGAAAATATTTGTTCATATTTGTTATTGTTCTTTAACTAGGAACATTAGTATAATATTTGTGTTTATTCCCAATATATTTCCTGTAGCATTGATGTTCTTAAGTTGCTCATCTGCTATGTGAATGGTTGCTTTATTTAGTCTCCTTTACTAGAATACCTCGTCTATTTCTCTACCCAATTCTTCGTAGATGTTTTTTGGTACAGTGATTATTTCCTTTGTTATTAATTTTGTAAGAGTTAAATAGATAAGTTTGATTGTTTTGATTATAATCTTTTGGCAGTGATTTATAAGGCTTTTGGGTCCAACCAATTACACGTTAGCAAATTTAGGCAAAATTTTTGAGCTGCTGTCTTGATTTAAGCGACTTAAAAAAGTCTTAGTATTTTATATTGAACTTTGGAATTAGTTTTAAATATGAACATCCGTAGTTTGCTTTAATTGAGTACAATCCTTCGAAATTAGAACCGAGGGTGCCATTTAGCAAATTTCCATGGCCCTCGCAAAGTCAACAACGCGTAGTTGCTTTAGACGGTAGTTTAATAATCTTACCTTCCTAAACTCGGGTGCGCATTTATGTGACCCAAATCCAAATCTCAACGAAGTCAAAATGTGTCAAAAATCGCGGGTGCATTTATGTGACGCGGTTCGAGATGTGTTTTCACGACGTTGTAGTTCTCTTAAAATAATAATAATAAAAGCGGTTCAAAGTTAAAAAGCATAAGCTAAAACATGTTTTGAAATCAAATAAATAAGCCAAATATGACAGTTGAGCGACCGTGCTAGAACCACGGAACCCGGGAATGCCTAATACCTTCTCCCGGGTTAACAAAATTCCTTACTCGGATTTCTGGTTGGCGGACTGTTGATAGAGTCATAATTTCCTCGGTTCGGGATTCAACCGGTGACTTGGGACACCATAAACCTCCCAAGTGGCGACTCTGAATTTTAATAACAAATCCCGTTCCGATTGTCCTTTAAGTGGAAAAACTCCTTACGCCCTCGCGGGTGTTGAAAAAGGAGGTGTGACAGCTCTGGCGACTCTGCTGGGGATGAGAACCCAGAACTTTGGTTCAGGGTTCAGAATTCGAGCTTAGATATATTGTTGTATTTGGCTTTATCTGATTTTCCTACATGTTTCATGCTAAATGTGCAAAATGTTGCTTTTTACCGCTTTGATATTATCTGAACTGTATATAAACTGTGCCGAAACCCTTCTCTTCTCACCTCCGGGGATGTGCTTACTGGTTGAGACTCCCTATTCTGTTAGTGTCAATACCCTGAAATAAGAAAGAGGCCGGACAAGTTACTAAGCCGGATGGCCCTTTGGTTCCCGGTACGTAGCCCCCTCCTCGACTCGAGTTGTCCGCTTGGGTACACAGTCTAGAACACATACCCAGGTTTTGAACCTAGAAGAACTTGACTTCATGCCGGATCCCTAGTAGGACGCTTATCTGCATCACGTGCATTATGACTTAGGGGACTCAACACAGGGGTTGGGTCCGTCTAGGACAGGTGTACCCGGAATAATGGACCATCCTGCTGCATCCTATATGTGCATTTATCTGTTTGGGACCTGCATGCTGACCGGCTTTGAATATTTGGGAAAAAGTGGAAAAACCAAAAGAGAAAATAGCGATATAGAGAGTTAAGTTCCTATATTAGAAAAAATCAATGTCTAAGTAGTGCCGAAATGCTGCCGAATTTTTGAAAATAAAAAAAAGAAGAAGAAAAGTTCTTCTTAGTTTGCCAATAGAAAAGAAAAACACAAGAGTTTTATTTTCACATTAGTTTATTTTATTTACCATTGAAAAGATAAAAAAATAATTTTGCTTTCAGAAATAGTGTATTTTCTAAAAAAAAAAAAAACGGTCTTGTTTTCAAAAATAGTTACATTTATTTGCCCGAACTACGCTGGTTTGATTCTCACCGGATGTGAGATACGTAGGCAACCCTCATCGGGTCCAACCTCTCCTTTTCAAAAATAGCCAAAAGTGCCAGATTTTTTAAATTTCATCATGAATAAGTCGGGTGCCGCCATTCTTGTTTAAAATAAGCCGAATGTCCCCAAAAGGGCGCCGGAAGGCTGTTTTTGCAAGAACAGCCACCCTGAGTCATCTTCTAAACGGTTAGCAGGCACAACCTTAAAATCTTCCTTATGAAGTGCTGAAAGGCCGTATCCGCAATACCGGCTGTTTGTTTAAATTGGCAATTTGAACAGGGATTGTGCCATTTTCCACTTTTAGGTCAAAATAAGTGATTAAAATCACCTTAATAAATGTGCAGGATGAGCACGACTCAAAATGAATTATTTTCAATCATGCATAAAATCCCTTTGGAGTTACGTCTGTGGTGGAACGATTTAGGCGGAGAAGGGCAAGATTCAGTCAAGAAACATTTGAAAGGGCTTACCGGTTTGCTCGATATTGTGCCTCGGGGAGATATTATTAAAGCACTGGTTACATGTTGGGACCCAACACATAATGTGTTCCATTTTTCGGACTTTGAGCTTACCCCGACATTAGAGGAAATAGCTGGCTACATTGGAAAGGATGAGGTTCCGTTGAGGCACAAATACTTGGTTGCCCCTAGAGTGGTAGCCGTGCACAGATTTCTAGACTCTTTGAAGATAGTCAGAGCCGTCCATAACACAGATTTGGCAAATGGCTTTTGTACTCTTAAGTTTCATATATCAGCGATACGGCCATATTGGGGGGTTCAACAACCCAGAAAGTAAGATATGTAGCAAAGGAAACCGCCAAAAGTGGGAAGAGCATCGACGTTTCGCCTTTATGGTAGCTTTCCTGTGGCTTCTGGTATTTCCAAGGAAGGATGGGAACATTGACATAAAAATAGCTGGGGTCGTCAGCACATTAATTACTCAAGCCAAAAGTACACTGGCACCTATGATATTGGCTGACATCTTCCATGCTCTTACAGCTTGCAAGGCCGGGAAAGCTTTCTTCGAAGGGTGCAGTCTATTGTTACAAATGTGGATGATCGAGCATCTGTGTCGTCGCCCTCAGTTTTTGAGCTACGGGTCTCGAGAAAAAACATGCATAGAAGAGTTTTACACAAGGATTA
>NW_017673082.1:0-10691 GCF_001879085.1 Nicotiana attenuata | reverse complement strand
AACCCTCCCCCAAGGAACCTGGACCATTCAGTAAGCTGTGAGTATTGTTCTGGAGCGCCTGGACATGACATGGAGAAATGTTGGCATCTGAAAACTGCCATTCAGGAACTTATTGATACACGGAGAATTGAGGTGCAGGCTCCGGAGACTCCCAATATCACGCAAAATCCGCTACCAATTCATCATGAAGCTCACATGATCGAGTTAACGCAGAAGGGAGGATACAAGAAGCCGTCACAAACTGTGATGATGATTAAGGCAAGTGAAAATAAAGCAAATGAGAAATTGGTTGATGGGAAAGCCTTGGTCGTAGTGGACCGGACAGTCAGTGAACCAGTGATGATAATAGAACAAGAGCCTGTTAAGGTGACAATACCAGGAGCAGTTGTTAAGCCTGTGTTGGTTGTAAAAGGCGCTCGAACAGAACCAGTTATCATTAAACCAGTGACCCAGTTGCCTGTGGTTAGTGAGAAAGCTGTCCCGTGGAATTATGACAGAGTGACTGTGATGTACCAAGGAAAGGAAATTAAAGAAGAAGTGTGCGAAACTCATGGGTTGACTAGATCAGGGAGGTGCTTCGCCCCTGAGGAATTGAGAAAGGTTAAAGAAGCTAAAGACAATCCGGCACCGACAAAGAGGGCTGTTACTGAAGAAGAAGCTGAAGAGTTCCTGAAAAGATGAAGGCTCAGGACTATTCGATTGTGGAACAATTGAGAAAGACCCCGGCACAGATCTCATTATTGTCCTTATTGATCCATTCGGATGAACACCGCCGGGCGTTGATGAAGATTCTAAACGAAGCTCATGTGCCAGATAAAATCACTGTGAATCATCCTGAAAAGATTGCAAACAAAATTTTTGAGGTGAACAGGGTAACATTTTCTGATGATGAATTGCCATTGGAAGGAACTGAACACAATAGAGCTCTTTACCTCACAGTGAAGTGTGAAGATTCTGTGGTAACTCGGGTGCTAATTGATAATGGGTCTAGTGCAAACATTTGCCCTCTTTCCACCCTGGAAAAGTTGAAAGTTGACAAGGAAAGAATTCATAAAAATAGTATCTGTGTAAGGGGATTTGACGGCGGAGGGAAAGACACAGTGGGAGATATTGTATTGGAGCTAACAATAGGACCTGTGGAGTTCACTATGGAGTTTCAAGTGCTTGATGTCAGCGTTTCCTACAATCTTTTATTGGGACGGCCCTGGATTCATGCCGCAAAGGCGGTACCGTCTACTTTGCATCAAATGGTTAAATTTGAATGGGATCGGCAGGAGATCGTGGTCCATGGAGAGGACAATTCTTGTAATGCTATTACATCCTTTGAGGAAGTTGAAAATGACAAAGGCCCGTGGGTGCACCAAGTCATGGACGCAGTGTCAGTTGATAAAATCTCGGAAGGGGAGTGTGTTCCTATGCCCAAGATAGCTGCCGCATCCGTTATGGTAGCTTCAGAGATGATAAGGAATGGATTCTTGCCCGGAAAGGGGTTGGGTGCTTCACTGCAGGGAATCATACAGCCAGTGTCTCTTCCCGAAAATCTGGACACTTTCGGGCTAGGCTTCAAACCCAATGCTGCTGACATAAGGAGAGCCAAAAAGATGAAAAAGAGAGTGTGGACCCTACCAAAACCCATTCCTCGCCTTTCCCGTTCCTTCGTCCGGCCTGGTACTAAACAACGCCCAGCAACAGCACTACCAAATTCCATGGTGACAGAACCTGACAAAGAGCTGATCGAAAAGTTTGAAAGGGTGTTCAATGAAGTGAATATGGTGGAACCAGGCGAAGGTCCAAGCTCAATAACTGGGAAGCTACTCCTCTTCCAACTCGGAAGGAGTCGTGGTAGTTAGCTTTGGATTTTCCCTTGAGTATTAGATCTGGATTATTGCTAGGATTGTAATTCAGATTTCTATGTTCCGTCCATTTGGATGAGTTTAAACTTTGTTCTTTTACAATTTTAATGAAATGCAATTTCCTTCTCTCTTCACTCCTGATAGCCTTTATTTTGTTTTCTTTTCTCTCTTGTACAGTCCCTTTTATGCTGGTTTCAATGATGTGTCATGCATGAGGAGTTTCCGGCCTAGTCTTGAGATTCCATATGAAATAGTAATACAAGAAATTGAGTGTGATGGCGAGGGTGAATACGATGACGAGGAAGCTTTGGAAGAAATCAGTAAAGAGTTATATCAATTTGAGCAAAAACCCAAACCTAACTTGAATGACACAGAGGCAATCAATCTAGGGGATCAGGAAAATGTTCGAGAAACAAAAATAAGTGTCCATTTGGAAGCCCCGCTCAGAGAGGAGATAATTAAATTGTTGTGTGAGTACAAAGATGTGTTTGCATGGTCATATGATGATATGCTAGGTCTAAGCACCGACCTGGTAGTCCACAAATTGCCCATTCATTCGGAATGCCCTCCTGTCAAGCAGAAGTTGAGGAAGTTCAAAACAGATATCAGTGTGAAAATTAAGGAAGAGGTTACTAAGCAATTTGAGGCGAAGGTTATACGGGTTACTCGGTATCCTACCTGGTTAGCTAATGTGGTGCCAGTGCCAAAAAAGGATGGGAAGACCAGAGTATGCGTTGATTACCGTGATCTCAATAAGGCGAGCCCGAAGGACAACTTCCCACTCCCAAACATCCATATATTGATTGACAACTGTGCTAAACATGAGATTGGTTCTTTCGTGGATTGTTATGCGGGCTATCACCAGATTTTGATGGATGAGGAGGATGCGGAAAAGACGGCCTTCATCACGCCATGGGGAACATATTGCTACAGGGTCATGCCATTTGGTTTGAAGAACGCAGGGGCAACGTATATGAGGGCAATGATTACCATGTTCCATGACATGATACATCAGGAAATCGAGGTCTATGTGGACGACGTGATCATAAAGTCGAGGAAACAATGTGACCATGTTCGGGATTTGAGGAAATTCTTCCAGAGACTCCGCAGGTACAACCTCAAGCTTAATCCAGCAAAGTGTGCGTTTGGAGTCCCGTCGGGGAAGTTGTTGGGATTTGTAGTGAGTCGGCGTGGTATTGAATTAGACCCATCTAAGATTAAAGCCATCCAGGAGCTACCGCCACCAAGGAACAAGAAGGATGTGATGAGTTTGCTTGGCAGGTTGAATTACATCAGCAGGTTCATTGCCCAGCTTACAACTACTTGTGAGCCCATTTTCAAGCTGCTAAAGAAAGATATTGCGGTCAGATGGACAGACGAATGTCAAGCAGCATTTGACAAGATTAAGAAGTATTTGGCTAGTCCACCTGTGTTGGTCCCGCCAGAGCCAGGAAGGCCCTTGATCCTTTACCTGACTGTGTTGAACAATTCTTTTGGTTGTGTACTGGGGCAGCATGACATCACAGGAAGGAAAGAGCAGGCGATTTACTACCTCAGCAAGAAGTTCACATCATATGAGGTAAAATACTCTCAACTCGAGAGGACGTGTTGTGCTTTAACTTGGGTAGCGCAAAAGTTAAAACATTACTTGTCAGCATATACTACCTATCTCATCTCTCGATTGGACCCTTTGAAGTATATTTTTCAAAAGCCCATGCCCACAGGGAGGCTAGCAAAATGGCAAATCTTGCTTACGGAATTTGATATTGTCTACGTGACTCGGACTGCAATGAAAGCACAGGCGTTGGCTGATCATCTAGCTGAGAATCCCGTTGATGATGAATATGAGCCTTTGAATACATACTTCCCGGACGAGGGGATAATGCATGTTGAAGAATTAGGACAGGTCGAGAAGCCTGGATGGAAACTTTTCTTTGATGGAGCCGCCAATGCCAAGGGTGTCGGAATAGGAGCAGTACTGATTTCTGAGACAGGGCAACATTACCCCGTCACTGCTCAACTTCGTTTCTATTGCACCAACAACATGGCTGAGTACGAAGCATGTATCCTGGGATTAAGGTTGGCTATAGACATGGGTGTCCAGGAAATCTTGGTCATGGGTGACTCGGACCTTCTTGTACACCAGATTCAGGGAGAGTGGGAGACACGAGATTTGAAGCTCATACCATACCGGCAGTGTTTGCATGAACTTCATCACCGGTTTCAATCAATAGATTTCAAACACATTCCAAGGATGCACAATGAGGTTGCCGACGCTTTGGCCACTTTGGCATCGATGTTGCATCACCCGGACAAGGCTTACGTGGATCCGTTACAGATTCAGGTTCGAGATCAGCATGCCTATTGTAATGTGGTGGAGGAAGAGTTTGATGGTGAGCCATGGTTCCATGATATAAAAGAATACCTCCGGATGGGAGTATACCCGACACAAGCTACAGGGGATCAAAAGAGAGCAATTCGACGCTTGGCAAGTGGATTTTTCTTCAGTGGAGGAGTGTTGTACAAGAGAACTCCAGATCTTGGTTTATTGAGATGCATAGATGCCAAACAAGCTACAGTTATCATGGCTGAGGTACATGCGGGTGTTTGTGGACCTCATATGAGTGGATATATATTGGCAAAGAAGATCCTTCGAGCAGGTTACTATTGGCTTACTATGGAACGGGATTGCATCAGCTTCGTGCGCAAATGTCATCAATGTCAGATACACGGAGATTTGATTCATTCTCCACCATCTGAATTGCATACAATGTCAGCACCATGGCCGTTCGTTGCCTGGGGAATGGATGTTATTGGTCCGATTGAGCCAGCAGCCTCAAACGGGCATAGATTCATTTTGGTAGCTATTGATTATTTCACTAAATGGGTGGAGGCAAAAACCTTCAAATCCGTGACTAAGAAGGCAGTTGTCGATTTCGTACATTCAAATATCATATGCCGGTTCGGGATCCCGAAGGTAATCATCACAGATAATGGTGCCAATCTCAATAGTCATTTGATGGCCGAGACATGTCAGCGGTTTAAGATCATGCACCGCAATTCCACTCCATATCGTCCTAAGGCAAATGGGGCAGTCGAGGCAGCTAACAAGAATATCAAGAAAATACTTCGAAAAATGGTAGAAGGGTCAAGGCATTGGCATGAAAAGTTACCTTTTGCTTTGTTAGGCTATCGCACTACTGTCCGCACTTCAGTAGGAGCAACTCCCTACTCATTGGTGTATGGAACCGAAGCAGTAATACCCGCAGAGGTTGAAATCCCGTCCCTCCGAATCATCGCAGAGGCAGAGATTGATGATGATGAATGGGTTAAAGCCCGCTTGGAACAACTAAGTTTGATTGATGAGAAGCGACTGGCAGTAGTGTGTCATGGTCAATTGTATCAACAAAGAATGGCAAGAGCATATAACAAGAAAGTGCGTCCGCGGAAGTTCGAAGTAGGACAGTTGGTGCTCAGGCGTATCCTACCTCATTGGGCTGAGGCAAAAGGAAAGTTCGCCCCAAACTGGCAAGGGCCATTTGTTGTAACCAGAGTTTTGTCCAATGGCGCTCTATATCTAACGGACGTGGAAGGAAAATGTGTAGAAATGGCCATCAATTCTGATGCAGTCAAGAGATATTATGTATGATTTTCTTTATCTTTGTGTCCATGGTTGTATTTGGCATGTTTTGAGATTGAAATGATGAAGGCATTTTGTTCTGCTACCCAAACACTTTATCCTTTGTTATCCCTTTGAGCCTTATTATATTTCCTTTCGTATCCCTCTTTCGGAATCAATAACAAAACTCGAAAGCCCGAGCAGGGAAAGTCAGCGGAGAAACAAGCAAAAAACAGTCCAAAAGAAAAGAAAAGAAAAGAGAAGAAAAGGAAAAGAAAAAAAAGAAAAGAAAAGAAAAAAAAAGGGAAAAATTAAAAGAAAAGAGAAGGAAAAGAAAAGAAATGAAAAGAAAGAAAGGGAGAAGTAGAAGAAAAAGATCGCCACAGTAAAGTAGTTCTATGGCCTGAACTACGTTTGACTTGATCCCGAAAGGGTACGTAGGCAGCCTCACTGAGGTTCAGTCACAACAGAAGAGAAATCCAAGAATCCCCAAGAAAGAAACTGGGGCAGAAGTTATGGTTGTCGCAAGGGATATGATTCCGAAAGTTGTAATGTTGAACCCACATTTGAATTATTTTGAGCTTTTATACCTTTCTTTCTAAAACCCATCCAAAAGCCACATCACGGTCCGAAGAAAGACCTTCTGATCAATTTCAAGAAATGACCATACAGGCGGGTAAAGCGATTCATGTTGGAGACAACACTCTGGTGACAGAAGGAATATGATAAAATGAGAGAGTCTTATCGGTGAAAACCCTCACGGGCACCATAGGGCGAGGTGAGTTGAGAGAAATGAAAAATGAGAGAGTCTTATCGGTGAAAACCCTCACGGGCACCATAGGGCGATGTAAGTTGAGAGAAACGAAAATGAGAGAGTCTTATTTGTGAAAACCCTCACGGGCACCGTAAGGCGAAAGTGAACTTTGCAGTTGGGCAAATGAAAGAAATCTGTGGTTGAAAGTCATTTGAAATGCGGCGAAACAAATAAGGTTTGGGTTCGGCAAGAGTCGGGCGTGAAAGTATGATACAACAAATGTGGTAATTGATAATTGATTGGCTGGACGGACTAGGTTGGAATCCGAAATGCATGGCACAATCAACGGAATCAGCCTTTCCCCTCAGATAAGTCTTATCCTTCTTCTCTTCATTACAACCCATTCGTTTTCAGAGTTTTTTCTACCCTCGAAACCTTCAAGGTCATTGCATTTCATTCTCTTGAAGTCTGGCTATAAGGTGCTTTAGTGTCAGCTCTATTCAAAAACAAAAGAAGGATGTCAAAGTTAACTACTAGCTTCCCAGTTAGGTGGCACAACAAGGTGGGAACATGTCAAAAGAGAGTAAAACATGGAGGACCAATGGAAATCAGAGTAATAATCAGATGGTTGTGAGGGAGAAGCAAGGTTCACAAGAAGGGAACAGAAACACCAAACAATGGTACGAGGTAAAACGTGTGGGTCATCAAGATCAGAGGGTTGAAAGTCAATTGGGAAATCGTGACAAGTCAAAGCAAGTCCGAAGAAGCAAGTCAGAGCAAAGTCGGAAGCGGGAGCATGTCCAACAAGAATGCCAGCAGCTAACCACCATTTTACATTAACAAATTTATCTTTGATTGGAACAGGGGCAGAAAATGTTTCTTTGTTTTGTCTATTTCTGCTAAAATCGGGCGCCCACCTGGAAAACAAGGGAATACATTTCAAGTTTCAGCAATCAGGCGCCCACCTGGAGAACAAGGGAATACATTTCAAGTTCAGCAATCAGGCGCCCACCTGTAGAACAAGGGAATACATTCCGAATTTCAGCAATCAGGCGCCCACCTGGAGAACAAGGGAATACGTCTCAAGTTGTCGCAATCAGGCGCCCACCTGGAGAACAAGGGAATACGTTTCAAAGTTCAGTAATCAGGCGCCCACCTGGAAAATAAGGGAAGTAAATTCGAACTTTAGCTTCCACATTTTAGTAGTGTTTGGTAACGCGATGCGCCCGGCCACCAAACTGGGGCAGAAAATTCTTTTCTTTTGTTGCTGGTCTATCTTTGAAATCAGGAGCCCGCCTGGAGAACAGAGGCATTTATTTTCAAGTTTTAGCAATCAGGAGCCTGCCTGGAGAACAGAGGCATTTATTTTCAAGTTTTAGCAATCAGGCGCCCACCTGGAGAACAAGAGAACACATTTCAAACTTCAGCAATCAGGCGCCCACCTGGAGAACAAGGGAATACATTCCGAAGTTCAGCAATCAGGCGCCCACCTGGAGAACAAGGGAATACATTTCAAGTTCAGCAATCAGGCGCCCACCTGGAGAACAAGGGAATACATTTCAAATTTCAGCAATCAGGCGCCCACCTGGAGAACAAGGGAATACATTTCAAGTTCAGCAGTCAGGCACCCACCTGGAGAACAAGGGAAGTATAATTCAGGTTTTAGCTTTCAAATGTTAGCAATATTTGGTAACATGATGCGCCCAGCCACCAAACTGGGGCAGAAAAGTGTTTCTTTGTTTTGTCTATTTCTGTTGAAATCAGGCGCCCACCTGGAGAACAAGGGAATACATTTCAAGTTCAGCAATCAGGCGCCCACCTGGAGAACAAGGGAAACATCTCAAATTCAAACACTCAGGAGCCCGCCTGGAGAATAGAGGCATTTATTTTCAAGTTTTTGGCAATCAGGAGCCCCGCCTGGAGAACAGAGGCATTTATTCCAAGCTTTAGCAATCAGGAGCCCGCCTGGAGAACAGAGGCATTCATTTTCAGATTATTGGCAGTCAGGAGCCCACCTGGAAAACGGACACATGTTTCAAGTAATCAAGCATCACTCGGAGGAACGACAGCAATATCGTCAATCACAATACAAGATAACAACAGGAATACCATCGGAAGATTACAAGAAACAAGTTCAAGGCAACACAAGTACAAGTTAGAAGACATAGATAGGACCCTCTTGTAATTCGTAGATCATAGCTTAGGCTAGCTTCTTTTCATTTTAACACGGTGTAATAAGGAGGTCAGCGAGCAGTAGCAACAGCAACAGCTGTGAAATCACAGCTCCTGGTAGTCCCAGCTACCAAACCTTCCCGAACTATACTGACCTGATTCCTTTTTAGCCAAGGATATGTAGGCAACCTCAGAAGCAGGGTGCGGTCAACTCTTTCAAAAATGCTTCACACGGAGTATTCAAACAGGCAAAAATCGCTCGTATCCACTCACTTATCTTTGCCCGAAAACTCTTCGTGTTCCCAAGCAAAGAGGGGCAGCTGTGAGCACGTGATTTTTGCCCTATATGAATTACTCCCAGAAATTCAAACAAAATGATTTCTTTCATTATTTGCAATTTTGTGGATTTTTTGTGACATTTTATGTTAATTATTTGCATTTTTGTTTGTGCATTTCTACTAATGAAAAAAACAAAAATATGTTTGGCATGTGCATTTAGGGCTTAATTTCACATGGATTAATTAGTAATTAAGTTACTTTACAAAGAAGAAAATAACAAAAATAGTTCATTTTGCATTTTTTAACCATTAATTTTTGAATTTGTCATGAGTTTTCCTTTAAATTAGGACTTAATCAATTTCGAGGAAGTAATTAGTTTAATTTTGGGAATAAATCAGGTCTTTATTTTAATTTTGCATTTTACAAAATATGATAAAAATAAATAAATAAAAAGGAAAAGAAGAAAACAAATAAAAAAAATTTTGAATTAAAGAAGCAAAGGGCAAGCCAAATTGGGCCATTTTGTTCAAATATCACAGCCCAAGTGCCCAAACCCGTTTTAATTGCCCAACCCAATACGCCCCTACCCGGTCCACATGACCCTGCCCCTGATGACCAATTAAACGACGTAGTATTAGAATGATACTACGTCATTTGAATTAGTAAGCGCCCAATTAAATCTAGGCCATTCATCCGCGTTAATCCAACGGTCCAGGTTCAATTATGGAGTTTGGATAAAAATGTCGTAACCCCTTCAGAGATTCAGAGACAAACTCTTCCTTCCTCGTACCCCCACTGTCCCTCGCCGGCTCCGCCCTACGCCGCCGCCGGAAATCGCCTCACGGCGGCGGCCGACGTCCAAATCATCCCAAATTTACACCACTAGATCCTCCTTCCCTCCTCTTTCCATGTCTGCCATTGGTTTTCATCGAACACTCCTGGAATGCCTCAAATATGCCAAACCCTAGGCGCCGCCACCACCGTGCACGGCGGCGCCGGCGTGCAAACCCCACCCCATGAACACCATAGACTCGCCTCCACTCCTTCATCCCTAATCTCCAACTGGTTTTCCTCGAATCTCCTTGTATATGCTCAAATTTCAAATCTTAGGACGGGCAGAACCCTAAAATTCGATTGGGTTCGAGCTTGGCTGATTTCTTGCATCCAGTATTGGATTTGAGTTCTAAAATAACATTTTCGTTTGTTTTGGAAAAGAACGAACGATTATGTTATTCCGGGGCTTGAATCAAGTTTCCAGTGTCCGGTCTAGGCTCCTCAGGTAATGTTCTCTTGGTTTTTCTTTCTATTGTTTCCTTTTTATCTCTTCTCGATTAGTCAATTTAGGATTTGGTTGTCTTTTTGAATTCAATACAGGCATTCTTCTGTTATCTGATTATCTTCTCTTTAATACATAATAATAATTGGCTTACATGTTTTCCAAGTCCTGTTTAGATGTACGGTATTCTGAAATTTGCTTGCCTGAGTATGCGTTTGATTTTGTTTTGTTAATTGATTCTGTTTAAGGTGTTGTTTGATCCTTATTTTTGTTAGTATGTGATTCGTTAGTTTTTGGTTAGTTTAATTCAGTCCGGCGTGGGTTTAATTAGTAAATGTCACGGGTTAATTCATTTAGTCATTAGGCTTAAATTGGTAATGTTTGGTTATAACTGAAATTAGAGTAGTTAGTTTAACTATAGTTAGATTCTAAATAGGGTAATAGGGGAATGGTCTGGTTCAGCTTAGTAATTCCAAGAGGGTTCAAAGGGTAGTTTAGGCATGAAAAAGGGTAGTTTCATTAAGATTGGTAAAATCAAAACTAAGGTAAGGATAGAATAGGAATTGTAATGGGTATAGAACCTTCTAGGATGGACTATAGTGCAAATTTCAGTAAACTTAGGGTAGTTACTTGTGTGACAAGTCAGAAAATAAAGGATAAAAAATAGAATTAAAATAGGGACCAATGGGGTAAAGGAGAAATCTGAAATTGGACCTAAGTTCACCTATAAATAGGCAT
>NW_017673081.1:142731-152451 GCF_001879085.1 Nicotiana attenuata | reverse complement strand
AACTTCGAATCTCCGTGGCTGAGGACGGTCTGGGCCAACTCTGCACCGCCTCTACCTTCTTTGGATCAACTTGAATACCATCACTGGACACCACGTGTCCCAGAAAAGCTACAGGCCCAAGCCAAAACTCATATTTGGAGAACTTTGCATAAAGCTTCTCCTCCCTCAACCTCTGTAACACCATTCTCAAGTGCTGAGCATGCTCCTCCTGGCTACGCGAGTACACCAGGATATCATCAATAAAAACGATAACAAATGAATCCAGATACAGCCGAAATACGCTGTTCATCAAGTGCATGAACGCGGCTCGCGCATTAGTCAGCCCAAAAGACATAACCAGGAATTCATAGTGCCCATATCTAGTCGTGAAGGCAGTCTTCATAATATCCGAATCCCTGATCTTCAGCTGGTGATAGCCTGAACGGAGATCAATCTTCGAGAATACCCTTGCCCCCTGGAGCTGGTCAAACAAATCATCAGTACGAGGTAGTGGATACTTGTTCTTCACTGTCACCTTGTTCAACTGTCTGTAATCAATGCACATCCTCATTGTGCCATCTTTCTTCTTTACAAATAGAAACGGTGCACCCCACGGTGGCACACTAGGACGAATAAACCCCTTATCTAGGAGTTCCTGAAGCTGATCCTTTAGTTCTTTCAACTCTGCTGGTGCCATGCGATACGGAGGAATAGAGATGGGCTTAGTGCTCGGTACCAGATCAATACCAAAATCAATGTCCCTGTCCGGTGGCGTGCCCGGCAGGTCTGCTGGAAACACATCAGGGAAGTCCCTCACGACGGGGACGGAATCAAGACTAGGAGTCTCAGCTCCAATATCTCTCACGAAAGCCAAATAAGATAGAAAACCTTTCCCAACCATCCGCTGGGCCTTTAGAAAAGAAATCACCCTGCTGGGAACATAGTCAGTCGTACCACGCCACTCAATCCTCGGAATACCCGGAATAGCCAACGTAACTGTCTTAGCATGACAGTCCAGAATAGCATGGTACGGAGATAACCAATCCATACCCAGAATAACATCAAAATCAACCATGCTCAACAACAATAAGTCAACTCGGGTCTCCAGACCCCCAATAGTCACTAAACAGGATCGGTATACATGATCTACAATAATAGTATCACCCACCGGGGTGGATACGTGAACAGGCAAAGCAAGACAACCTCGGGTAGTACCCAGGTGATGAGCAAAATATGAAGATACATAGGAATAGGTAGATCCAAGATCAAATAAGACAGAGGCATCTCTGTGGCAGACTGAGATAATACCTGTGATAACAGCATCTGAGGCAATGGCGTCCTTCCTGTCTGGAAGAGCATAGAATCGAGCCTGACCACCGCCAGTCCGGCCTCCACCCCTGGGGCGGCCCCTGGCTACCTGACCTCTACCCCTAGCTGACTGGGCGGGTGCTGATGAAACAGGAGCAGAAGATGAGGGCTGATCCCTCTGCTGAGACTGACTACCACGACGCCGAGGACACTGTCTCCTCATATGACCGAACTCACCGCACTCGTAGCAACTACCCGGTGCTGGAGAAGGGGACTGATGGAAACCCCTCGCTGCTAAAGAACCCTGGGCTGAAGAGGCAGGAGTAGAGCTCTGAGCTGGAAGGGCACTAAGTGAAGTCTGGCCCTGCTGAAATCCCTGATGACCACGGCCTGAAGAGGCCCCACTGTACTCTGGACGACCTGACTGAGGAGGCCTGAAGGAACGGCCTCTGCCACGCTGGAACTGGCCCCTAGACGGAGCACCACTGAAACTACCTGAACCTCGAGGCCTCTTTGCCTCCCTCTCCTCACGCTCCCGACGGCGAACCGTCTCAATCTCTCGAGCCATGTCAACTACCTCCTCAAACGAGGCACCCATAATCCTCTCTCTGATCATCAAAATGCGGAGTGAATAGTTGAGGCCATCCACGAACCTCCTAATCCTTTCCCGATCTGTCGGGATCATCCAAGTGGCATGCCGAGCTAGCTGCGTGAATCTCAACTCGTACTAGGTCACAGGCATGTCCCCCTGAACCAACCACTCGAACTGACGATGCAGATCCTCCCTGTGAGACTGCGGTACGTACTTCTCCAGAAAGAGAGTGGAGAACTGCTGCCATGTAAGGGGCGCTGCACCAACCGGCCTACGCCTCTCGAAGTCCTCCCACCAGGTGAATGCAGACCCTGAGAACTGGAAAGTAGTAAAAGCCACACCACTCGACTCTAAGATCCCTGCAGTGCGAAGCATACGCTGACACTTATCCAGAAAACCCTGGGCATCCTCGCCCTCAGCACCGCTGAACCTCGGAGGCTGAAGCCTGCCGAATCTCTCAAGACGACGCTGCTCATCGTCCGGCATAGCTGGAACCTCATAGGCTGGAGCTGGTGCAACTGGTGCAACTGGAGGAGCTATGGCTGCTTCCGGTGTCTGAAATCCCTGGGCAACCTGCTCAGGTGTGTGAGCAACGGGGGTCTGATGTCCTCCCCCGGCCTGGGAAGCAGCTGCTGCAGTAGAAGCTGAGACTGCCTGAGCCAGGCCAGTACAAAATGATAGTATTTGTGCCAAGGTCTCCTGGAGACCAGGAATAGCAGTAGGCACTGCTGGGACATCGACAGCTGGAGTCTGGTCCTGAACTGTGGCAGCTGGTGGGTCAGCAGGTGCTGTCTCTGCTGCCCTACCTCGACCACGACCACGACCGCCTCCACGGCCTCTAGTGGGTGGTACTGGTGGTCGACCATCGCGTCCGGTAGCACGAGTTCTCGCCATCTGCGAGAGAATAGAATACAGAGATTTAGTTCTCGAATCACAAAGCCGCACGACAAGAATTTCAAGAATATGGAGTTTTCCTAAAGGTTCTGCAGCCTCTCGAGGAGAAGTACAGGCGTCCCCGTACCGTTCCGCGAGACTCTACTAAACCGGCTCATGACTCGCGAGGCCTAGTAACCTAGGCTCTGATACCAACTTGTCACGACCCCAATCCCGGTCGTGATGGAGCCCAACACTAATGCTAGGCAAGCCCGACCAATTTAAATACTCTCAACCCAAATACGCAATCCGTTAACAAATAATACGATTAAAATAGCAAATATCAAGGTTCCAATCCGAAACTAAATAAAATAGTATGGAAAATAATAACGAATATCCCAAACATTCCCCAATAGATCTGGAGTCACGAGTCTAGAGCCTCTAGATGTAACAGAGTAATATATCCATAGTAATAAAGAAGTCTAGGATATGGAAAGACAAATGAAATAAAGGGGAGGAGTCGGGTCCTGCGGACGTCAGGCAGCTACCTCAACAACTCCTGAAAATAACTTCACGAAAAACAGCAAACAGCTCCACTAAGTCTCCGGAGCACCTGAATCTGCACACATGGTGCAGGGAGTAAAGTGAGTACTTCCAACTCAGTGAGTAATAAACATATATAATGGCTGAAAGTAAGAAATTCCGAAATATTACAATATAAAGCTATAATCAGCGATTCAGCACATAAAACGATGAAACAACCGCAGACAATGACAATTAAGACCAACAGATATAAAATGCATAAATGCAATGCAATGCACATGACCGCTGCGGCGCGCAGCCCGATCCATTTGGGTACCCGCGCTCACTGTGGGGGTTCAGACTCCGGAGGGGCTCCTACAGCCCAAGCGCAATATCATAGTAACATTCGCTGCGGCGTGCAGCCCGATCCACACTCAGTCCAGATATATATATGCATGCAAGCCACTCGGGCACAGTCAAATTATTCATTTTTAGTCTCAATTATTAGGAATTATAGAGCTAAGTGTTTAAGCCTTTATTTATTTATTTAACATTTCGAGGCAGTGTCTAACTCAGGACTGATATCATGAAATATGCTAAGCATCATGGAAACAGTGATAAGGATCCCTGAAGGATGCACATGATAGGCACAAAGCCCCAAACATATTCATAAAATCCAAGTAGGATGATTACCAAACAATTTCTAGTCAAGAACACAGTACGAATATAATTCGGAACGGACTAGGTCACAATCCCCAGTCACAATCGACCCCGCACTCGTTATAGAGTACGTGTCTCGCCTCAATATAGCATCACAATGTGATATACCGGGGTTTCAAACCCTCATGCCATCATCTACATCTATTACTCACCTCAAGCCGGCCACAAGTCTAGCTCGCTATGCCTTTGCCTTTCGAATCAACCTCTTCGCACGCCGAATCTGATTAAAACCACAACGAATACATTACAATAGGCTAAAGAAACATAACCCAATCGAAAAGACTCGAAAAACACCAAAATTCACTAAGTTGGCAAAACCCGAGCCCCGGGCCTACTTCTCAAAAAATTACGAAATTTACATCACTGGATTCCTCGTCTCGCCACGAGTCTACACATACCAATTTTACCAAAATCGGAGTTCAAATGCCCTTTCAAAATCCATTTTTTACATCACAGCTTTCCAAGCCCTAACTTGACCCGTTTTTGATGAATTTCCCACAATTTACATGTAATTTCTACCATGAACTCGAATAATTAGGCCAAGAGACTTACCTCCAATTGATTCTCAGTCAAACCCCTCGAAAATCCTCGCCCAAAGCTCTCCAAGTCGCTTAAAAATGGTGGAAACTACCTCTTGTTCGCGGATGAAATATAATATTTTAAACCCTTCTGTCAACAGCGATTTTCGCTTATGCGGTCCCGCTTCCGCTTATGCGGCCAAAAATCCTCTTAAGCGGTCTTCACTTAAAAACCCGGACTTCGCTTATGCGACTCAAACTCCGCTTCTGCGGTTCCCTCAAAACCGCTTATGCGGTACAATGTCCGCTTATGCGGACCTGCTGAAGCGACCAACTTCCGCTTATGCAGAACTACCCTAACCCACACCTGGCCGCTTCTGCGATCGCTCACCCGCTTCTGCGGAACCGCTTCTGCGGTCCATTTCCGCTTCTGCGGAAATACCAGATGACAGCAGCAACAGACCTGCAACACACCTCAAAACCTCTCGTTCAACCACCCGAATTCACCCCGAGGCCCCCGGGACCTCAACCAAAAATACCAATACATCTTAAATCTTCATTCAAACTTGTTCTCATCCGTAAAACACATCAAACAATGCTAAAACCATCAAATCACATCGAATTCAAGCCTAAGTTTCTTAAAAACTTCCGAATTACGCATTCGATCAAAAACCCAACCAAATGACGTCCAAATGACCTGAAATTTCACCCGCACATCCAAAATCACCTAGCGAAGCTACTGCAACTCTCGGAATTCCATTCCGACCCCTGGATCAAAATCTCACCTATCCATCGGAATTCGCTAAAATGCCAACTTGCCAATTCAAGCCTAATTCTACTCCGGACCTCCAAAATCACTTCCGATCGCACTCCTAAGTCACAATTCACCTCCCGAAGCTAACCGAATCACCGGAATTCACATCCGAGCCTTCTAACTAATAAGTCAACGTTCGGTTGACTTTTCCAAACCAAACCTTCCTTAAAGAGACTAAGTGTCTCATTTCCTATCCAAACCAATTCAATTCAACTCTAACTCACCCGTTGCTGATAATAAAACATGAAAGAGCAATAAATGGGGGAAACGAGGCTGTAATACATGAGACGACGGGTTGGGTCGTCACAAACACCCTCTTAGTCAGCACCAGTTGCGTCATGTCCCGCCTAATAACATCTTCCCAAGACTTCTTTGGCCTACCTCTACCCCTCCTGCTACCTACCGAGGCTAACCGTTTGCACCTTCTAACTGGGGCTTCTATATTTCTCCTCTTAACATGCCCGAACCATCTCAACCCCGCCTCCCGCATCTTATCCTCCACAGGGTCACTCTCACCTTTTTCCAAATAACTTCATTCTTAATCTTATCCACCGGGTATGGCCACACATCCCAAAAAATTGAACTCATAAAATTTAAATCCTGGATCCGCCTCTGAATTGAGGTGCTCCATTCTTCCACTATGTCTTCGTGCTAACCGGACTATTCTGTACCATATCAATGGTAATATTTGATTAGGTGCATATTAAAATATTTAGATAAAATAAAAAAGTATAGAGAAACTTTTAGATTATACCGCACTTTCCGTAGTGGTTTTGCTAATCGTGGTTGTTTCTCGAGCACAATGTGTGTAGTCATCACTTTTAACGACAGGATAATTGGTAGTGCCTCCTCTATACTTTCAGAAGTGAAGAATTGCTATTTACTATCCTTATGTACAAAAGATTTGCTCGTAATTTTTTCTTTGTTTTTGTGTTTTTAAGAATTTCTCCGGTTTTAATATTTTCAGTAATGCATTTTCCCCACCGCGCTTTAAAAGTTGTGTGTTCTTTAGCTTCTTCTACTAATCTGTGGAAAAAATGCAGTAATCACTCACGAGTTAGAGGGTGTTTGGATGGGCTTAAAAGCTGATCAAACTAGCTTTTAAGCACCTTTTTATTTTATGGAGTGTGCGGCGGAAAAAAAAAACTACTTAAAAAAAGTTAAAATGTGCTTAAAAAGGGCCAAAAGCAACAAGTTGGCTGACCCAACTTTTCCGATTTTGGCTTAATAGCCATTTTGGTTTGACCAATAAAATTACTCTCTTGTCCATTATAAGTTTTTATTATACCAAAATTACCCTCATACATATAATATAATTTTTTTACTAAACTTGATATGCATTACGCTAGAATGAATCAAATATCTTACTGAATTACTCTTCTGAACACCTCCATTCCGATTTCCATTACTCTCAGTTCCAATTTTACCATCTCCTTTTTTTCTCATTTTCACCTCCAATAACGGCGTTTCGCTTTTCTTCAAATCATCCTCATTTTCTAAGCTAGCGTTTGGCCATAGATCCCAAATTTATTTTGAAAAATCTGATTTGGGTGAAGTTGTAGGGTTTTGGATGTATTTAATTAATATATTGAATACTTAAAAGAGGGTGAATGGGAAATGGAGGGAAATGAAATTTTTAAGTGAAATTTTAAGGTCCCCCCCCCCCCCTCCCGGCAAATGGGCATTGTCCCATATTAGAAGAGGAAGAGGTTTTTTTATGGGTATATAAGCAATTGCTCTTCTTCTAGCTCTTAAAGAGTTGAGAAGAAGGCAAGCCTCGCGCCGTCGTCGTCGTCGCTCGCTTGGCTCGGTTTCGGCTTAGAGTAGTCAAATAGAAGAACATCTTTTGCTGTCAGCGCTTGAAATCAATCCCGGAAAAGTAATTGCTCTCTTCAATTTTCCCTTTTTATTTTCCCTCTTTATTGTTGAGTAAATGGCCATTTATGTAATGGCATTTATGATGTGGGCGTTTTGCATAAACAGTCATTCTGAAGAGTTGCACCTCTTCAGATTTCAGCCCAACTTTGGCTATAAATACAACACTATTCTGCTCAGAATTTCACTACGATTTTCTGAGTTTCTTCTCCTTCTTCTTCATTCTTTTAGCAAAACAAAGCAAAAAGTAAGTGTGATTTGCTACCGAATTTTGTATTCGCTGAAACGCTGGGATTTGAAGTACAACTACACCAGTGTGTATTTCGTTCTATCCTGGGAGGAAATAATCCATAACCTTGGGTACTAGGAGGGGATTAAATTCCTTAAGGAAACACTGTGAATTCAGTGGGCTCGAATTGGTTTTCTGTCATTTCTGTTTATGTTCATTTCTGTTTATATTCATTTATATTTCCAGAATTATTTTACAAATACAGTATACTAACAAGCTTAAGGAATTTAATTTATTTCCTGTATTTGTACTTACTGTTTCTAGAAGAGTAAAACCTTTGTGGTTTTGTACTCTATAAAAATCTACGTGTTTTTAACGTTTGTGTCATTCTTTTACAGAAATGACTAATGAGAATGAGAACCAAGTTGTTCCAATGGTGACTGCCAATGCCTCAACAAGGCGAACGACACCGGCAGCATTGGCACCGGCGGAAAAACCCGAAAAATTTTCCGGGATTGATTTCAAGCGGTGGCGGCAAAAGATGTTCTTCTATTTGACTACTCTAAGTCTCCAGAAGTCCATCAAGGAAGATGTTCCTGTACTGTCCGATGAAACTCCAGAAACTGAACGCTTTCTCGTGATTGAGGCGTGGAAGCATTCAGTTTTTTTTTTGTGCAAGAATTATATTCTAAGCGGGCTGGAGGATGCTTTGTATAACGTCTACAGTGGCGTGGAAACGTCAAAGGAACTGTGGACTGCGCTTGAAAAGAAATACAAAACCGAAGATGTCGGGTTGAAAAAGTTTGTTGCTGCAATGTTTTTGGACTACAAATTGGTAGATAGCAAGTCTATTATTACCCAAGTCCAGGAATTGCAAGTGATTATTCACGATCTTCTTGCTGAAGGTATAAATCAAATTAATATTGGTGTTGAAAGTAATAATCTTAGTATTTTTACTAACAGAAATTTCATTGAAGGTCTTGTCATCAATGAAGTATTTCAAGTAGCAGCAATGATTGAGAAGTTGCCTCTTTTGTGGAAGGACTTCAAAAACTACTTGAAACACAAACGCAAGGAGATGTCCCTTGAAGATCTCATTCTTCGGTTGAGAATCGAAGAGGACAACAAAGCTGCTGAAAAGAGAGACCGTGGAAACTCAACAATAATGGGAGCAAATATTGTTGAAGAGAACAAAAAGAGGAAGAAGGCTTCTGGACCGAAATACAACCCAAGCAAGAAGCGGTTCAGTGGAAACTGCTACAACTGTGGAAAAACCGGACACAAATCTACGGAGTGTCGTGCTCCGAAGAAAGACAAGAAGAAGGGTCAAGCAAACATGGTTGAAAAGCATGATGATGTTGATGATTTATGTGCCATGCTTTCCGAATGCAACTTGGTGGGCAATCCTAAAGAGTGGTGGATTGATTCTGGAGCCACTCGCCATGTTTGTGCTGTTAGAGAAGCTTTTGCTTCTTATGCTCCTGTTGGACCTGATGAGACGATTTCTATGGGAAATGCTTCAAAGGCGAAGATTGAAGGATGTGGGAAGATATTTCTCAAAATGACTTCCGGCAAAGTGGTGACTTTGAACAACGTCCTTCATGTTCCCGAGATTAGGAAGAATTTAGTCTCTACTGGACTTCTTGTTAAGAATGGTTTTAAATGTGTTTTTGTTTCCGATAAGGTTATAATAAGTAAGAATAAAATGTTGGTAGGAAAATGTTACCTCACTGAGGGCCTTTTCAAGCTGAATGTAATGGTTGTTGAAAATAATAATAAAGTTTCAGCTTCGTCTTACTTACTTGAGTCAAATGAATTATGGCATGTACGTTTGGGTCATGTCAATTATAAAACCTTACGGAAAATGATTAATTTGGAAGTATTGCCCAAGTTTGAATGTGACAAATCAAAATGTCAAGTATGTGTGGAATCTAAGTATGTTAAACATCCTTATAAGTCGGTTGAAAGGAATTCAAATCCTTTAGACTTAATTCACACAGATATTTGTGACATGAAGTCAATACCATCTCGCGGTGGAAAAAAGTATTTCATAACTTTTATTGACGATAGTACTCGATATTGCTATGTTTACTTACTTAATAGTAAAGATGAAGCAATAGATGCATTTAAGCAATACACAAATGAAGTCGAAACACAACTTAATAAGAAAATCAAAATAATAAGAAGTGATAGGGGTGGTGAATATGAATCTCCTTTTGAACAAATATGTTTAGAATATGGAATTATTCATCAAACAACGGCCCCTTACACGCCCCAATCCAATGGGATT
>NW_017673081.1:111453-141911 GCF_001879085.1 Nicotiana attenuata | reverse complement strand
ACTTTGATACATACTCTCCAGTTACAAGAATTACATCCATACGAACGTTAGTAGCGTTAGCTGCAGTTTATGGTCTTTAAATTCATCAAATGTATATTAAGACGGCCTTCTTAAATGGAGAGTTGGAGGAAGAAATTTACATGGAACAACCTGAAGGGTTTGTGGTTCCAGGTAAAGAAAAGAAGGTCTGTAGACTTGTTAAGTCCCTTTACGGATTAAAACAAGCACCCAAACAATGGCATGCTAAACTTGACCAAACAATATTGTCAAATGGATTTAAGATAAATGAATGTGATAAATGTGTGTACATTAAAAATGTTCCAAATCACATAGTCATTGTTTGCTTATATGTGGATGATATGCTCATAATGAGTAATGATATTGCCAATATAAATGCTACTAAGCGTATGCTAACTAGCAAGTTTGATATGAAAGACTTGGGAGTTGTTGATTTAATTCTGGGAATTAAGATCCATACGACTTCTCAAGGTCTAGCATTGTCACAATCTCATTATATTAAGACAGTACTTGAAAAATTCAAGCACTTGGGCTTTAAAGTTGCAAAGACTCCAATTGATGTGAATCTTGCATTAGCAAAGAACAAAGGCCAAAGCATATCACAATTGGATTATGCTCGTGTGTTGGGTTGCTTAATGTACATCATGAATTGTACACGACCAGATATAGCTTGTGCTATAAGTAAATTGAGTCGATATACGAGCAATCCAGGCCAATCTCATTGGATGGCCATGAAACGGGTTTTGGGGTATTTAGTACATACCCAGGGCTTTGCTTTGCACTACAATAAATATCCTGCGGTCATTGAGGGATACTGTGACGCAAATTGGATCACCGGATCAACTGATTCCAAGTACACAAGTGGATATGTATTCACTATTGGTGGAGGAGCGATATCTTGGAAGTCATCCAAACAAACTTGTATTGCCCGCTCTACAATGGAGGCTGAGTTCATAGCCTTGGATAAAGCCGGTGAAGAAGCTGAATAGCTCCGAAATTTCTTGGAAGATATTCCATTTTGGCCCAAACCGTTGGCACCAATATGCATACATTGTGATAGTCAAGCGGCAATTGGAAGGGCTGAGAGCGTTATGTATAACGGTAAGTCTCGTCATATACGACGAAGACATAAAACCGTTAGACAATTACTCTCTAGGGGAATTATCACGATTGACTATGTAAAGTCAAGTGATAATGTGTCGGATCCACTTACAAAAGGCCTAACTAGAGAGGTAGTTGAGAAGTCATCAAGGGGAATGGGACTGTGGCCGAGAACAAGTCATAGTGGCGGTAACTCTACCTAGAAGACTGGAGATCCCAATATCTAGGTTCAAGGAGATCAAACAAAGTCATTTATGGCGGTTCAACATTGTCAACTAAACTTTTGGTCTATTCTCGTGACGAGACAATGTTCAGTACCAAGGATAAAGCATTAAGGCTTTTTAATGATTTCTAAATTTGATATGGGGTATATCAAATAGTGTATCTACGGGATGACACGTTTAGGAATCACCTATGTAAGTGTGAAGTGTTAGCCGCTTCAAGGAGAACATTGTAAGGCCAGTTCTCTACGCACTTATGAAACCAGGCGGTGTTCATGGCTGAAACGAACACAACAATGAGAACCAAAGACGGTTAAGGGTTGGCTGTGTGACTTGTGGTTGTCTAGGTATACACTAAAGTTCGACGGTTCAAAGATATCAAATCTACCGATTGATCGAGTATATCCGACATAAGTTCACTACGGAAAGTTCAAAGGGAAACCTACTTATCCAGATGCAATTAATCCTTACTTGCGAATCACACAGTTTTTCATGCATACTTCCGTGATAGAGCCATTCCCCATTCATGTGGGGGATTGTTGGGTTTTGGATGTATTTTATTAATATATTGAATACTTAAAAGAGGGTGAATGGGAAATAGAGGGAAATGAAATTTAAGTTCCCCCCCCCCGGCAAATGGGCATTGTCCCATATTGGAAGAGGAAGAGGTTTTTTATGGGTATATAAGCAATTGCTCTTCTTCTAGATCTTAAAGAGTTGAGAAGAAGGCAAGCCTCGCGCCGTCGTCGTCGTCGCTCGCTCGGCTCGGCTTCGGCTTCGGCTTCGGCTTCGGCTTCGGATTCAGATTCGGATTTGGATTTGGATTTGGATTTGGTCAAATGATCGATTGATTGATTAACTTTTTGGACCAAATTTATTTGTTAATAGTAAAATATTAACAGAAATGTTATAAATATTTGTTTTAATAACAGAATATTAATATTAAATATTAATGTTAAATCCAATCCGTTTTTCTGTTTTGGTAACAGAAAAGTAACTACCCTCTTCAATTTTCCCTCTTTATTGTTGAGTAAATGGCCATTTATGTAATGGCATTTATGTTGTGGGCGTTTTGCATAAACAGCTATTCTAAAGAGTTGCACCTCTTCAGATTTCAGCCCAACTTTGGCTATAAATACAACACTATTCTGCTCAGAATTTCACTACGATTTTCTGAGTTTCTTCTCCTTCTTCTGCATACTTTTAGCATCAAACAAAGCAAAAAGTAAGTGTGATTTGCTACCGAATTTTGTGTTCGCTGAAACACTGGGGTTTGAAGTACCACTACACCAGTGTGTAATTCGTTCTATCCTGGGAGGAAATAATCCATAACCTTGGGGTACTAGGAGGGGATTAAATTCCTTAAGGAAACACTGTGAATTCAGTGGGCTCGAATTGGTTTTCTGTCATTTCTGTTTATGTTCATTTCTGTTTATATTCATTTATATTTCCAGAATTATTTTACAAATACAGTATACTAACAGAAGTTTGGTTTGAAGATGAAAATGTGTTTGGACATATGTTTTCAAAATATATTTTCCAACTTTATTTTGAAAAAACATGTATATAATTCCCAAGTTTTGGGATTTTGGCCCAAAATCAGCTCAATAGCTGATTTTGGAATTTGAAATTTGAGATTTGGCCAAAATATGAGCAAAATTTATGTCCAAACATGAGTTTTGAAAATAAATCCCAAACGGGGCCTAAAACAACCGAAGGTGAAGAGAACACTCTTCGAGCACGGAGATCCTTGACAGGCGTACGAGACATTTCAAACAGAATCCAAGAACCTACTAGATTCTGTACGATTAGCATTTTGAGCATTCAAGAATTATATTTATAAAAAATATCTAAAGTAATCAATTAAATTGAAATCAAAATAAAATATAATTTTTTTATTTGCATTAATGCATAATTAAATATATTGTAGTAATCAACTCCTTTATAATGTTAACAGTTTTAAGGATATTTTTGTCTTTTTAATAGAAAAAAGTGCTTACCGGCACGTGTTTACCAAACACTTCAACAACTTTTTTTAAGCTTCAGCACTTTTATCCAAACAGGTAACTGCTCTGGCTTTTTAGGAAGAACACTGTTTGCAAGATCCGGTCTTAGTGAGAGAGTTGGGATTGAGCTTTCACTAATACTAATAGAAGAATTTTTGGTAAAGGGAGGAAAGAGCTAAAAATTTCACAGTTTTATCATTTAACGTACTATTTCAAGTTTGAACTTAACATTCTTGAATGGTAAATAAATTTTATAGCCCATAAATGTAGTAACTCAAACAAAGTTCGAATCAATACTAATGCTAATTAAGAAATTCAATTCAACACTAGGAGTGATGATAGTGTTTGATATATGTTTTTTAGTTTTACATTGGTTTATAACGAAAATGCATAACTTAGTTTATCTTTTTCTTTAGTGCTTACTTATGTAATTAATAGTACTTATTAGCTATACTTATTTTAGCATGACCTATAGATAGTATTTTTAGATTAACTTAATTTTTATTATGGCTTATTAATTAGCACTATTTGATTTATGTAATTTTATTATCTTTATTATTGAATATTTTAGTATAATGCTATGACTTATTACATATTATTGTGTTAATTTCTTGATAAATACATTATATAATTGTATATTATTAGGACTAACGAAATATTTGGAACATAACTCCGGTCCCTAAAACAAAAATAGAATTTGGCCAACAAACCTAAGCTCCACATGCTTAGTATGAGTCATAAATTATCTATCTATCTATCTATACTATATTAAAAGCACGAAGGCCCTTAGCAAAATGTCGTTCGCCTTTTTTACCCCTTAAAAATAAATTTCACACTAGACAAAATAGTCATTTAATTATTTTCCTAAAATTTTGGAATTTGAAATCAATTAAAATTGTACATATTATATCTTTCCTTATTTCACACTAGACAAAATAGTCATTTAATTATTTTCCTAAAATTTTGGAATTTGAAATCAATTAAAATTGTACATATTATATCTTTCCTTATTTAAAATTATATGTAATTAGTCCTAATATGTAGGACTCACGCATACTATGACTCAAAAAAATATTTCCTTTTTTGGAGAAAACAAACTTAAGGTTTAAACGATTGCAATTTGCTTGGTTGACCAATAAATATCTTCATTTATTTATGTCTTAATTCTAATAGAAAACATATCCAATTTTAGAAAAACTCAATTGTAAATGAAACGACATTAAGTTTTTCTCCAAAAATTCCAACAAATGACAACATTCTACATTGTTTCTATAAGTTAAACTATTTATTATAAATTATTCAGCATTATTCATTTATAAACTTTACATTGTCACTTATCAATTTTTTATGTAGCTATAAGACAACATTTTTCACTTACCAAACGTAACTAANTTTGCTATTTATTTTATTAAACAGATCTTAATAAAAGTATTTTTATGTTATTGTTTTGTTTTCATATATATCATGAAATAATAATAATTTTTATAATATATTTAAATAAAAGTCACAATAAGCTATCCGAATACTTCTATAATCAATATTTCTCTCATTACTGAGCTAGCTGGGATTACATTCATTTTTATCAAACTTGCAGAAAACTCAAATATTTCTAAACAGAAATATTTTACTTAAAAAGAAAAAACTTTTGTTATGGGAAAACTTAGTTGATTACCAAACGAAGTTATGGACTTTGTTTACCCCTTTTTATCTATATTTTGAATTGTAAAAATGTCGTATTTTTATTTTGAACATAATTTAATTTCTTCTTAGAAAGTGCCAAGTTTATTTTTAATTTCATATAAGAAAACAACCATCTTTACTTCTATATAAAATTATTTTTAATGTGAATTATTTACAAAAGTAAGAATATTATAATTCAAAATATACATAGTATATAATAATAAAACTATTTTTAATTTGAATTATTTACAAAAGTAAGAATATTATAAGTCAAAATATACATAGTATATAATAATAAAATTATTTTATAGTGAATGGAGTCAGAGGTAAAGCTAAAGCATATTCTTAGTTTGAAAATTAAAGTTAAGTTCAAAAAGGTATTTGAAAACCACGTTTAGACTTACCTTATTAAGTTGTTTCCGTAAAAAAAATTAAGAGCTATAAAAAAAACTGAAATGTTATTGCAAGCATTGTTAATACAAATTAATATATTATGCTTACTCTGCCTGGACTTCTAAACTAAAAATAAAATTAATGTATCCGAATCACTATAAAGCATATGAAGACTTCTACGCCCTAATTTTTGTTTTTATAGAATTAGCTAAACAAAATTAATATTATTATTTTTAGAAAATCATATTATTTCATCTAATATTTTATATTTCAAGATATTTTTAATAGTACTTATACGATTTTTAAAACTTTTTACTCATGACATGGGTACAAGCGCAAAGCGCGTACTCTAAAACTAGTTTTCCCAAAAGAGTGGACAAGATTCAAAGGAAATATGAGACGTGCATAAATAATTGATATAAGACAAAAATATTTATATCCATTAACAATTTAGACAATTAATAATACAATAATGTAAAACACATTTCAAAGTCTTCCTTTAGCATTAAGCTTAACCAAAAATCATGTGAGATCTTACCTTTAACTGAGAGCACTATATATCGACATATGTGAGATAAATATCATAATTTATCGACTTCTTCAAATATAATTAGCCTCTCCAATATCAGAATTTGGAAACACCATTTCTTTTAAATATCACAAATCTCGAGATTAATGCTCAAATCATAACTCTAAAAATAAATTTTACAATAAACCATAAATATTTCTGAAATGAATCATATCATGGAGAACGCCCAAACAACATCATTCTTCATGAGAAAGTACAAAGTTAGCTTTCAAAACCAACAAGTATCTCGAGAAGTTGCAAATTAGATCAAATATAAGATCTATGTTGAAGTTATATGTAAAAAAGATTGTCATATCCTTGTAACTGTGCTTCACACATATCAATGTAATCAAAACAACTCATGAGTCATGACTATCACTAACGGCATTCTTTTCTAATTAGATCCTTTCTTCAAATTTAATTCCTCATTGAATATCGTAATCTTGATACAAATTCCTAATTGATAACTAATAGAGGAAACTAGACTTTACATACGCAAGAAATACTGTAAAATTGTGTAAGTAATTCAAAAGATCGCGAGTATAACAATTTTTCAACGATCACGAGTTTAACAATATTTCAACGATCCTATAGTAATATGACGACCATGCTCAATAAGGCCGTACCAAGTCAAATGCACCTCTAACGTAAGTATAATGAATTGCTCCTATTTTGATTAGAGGTGTCAATGGATATTTAAAAACCGACTGAACCGTACCGTACCGAAACGATTTTTAGGTTTCTTTTGATAAAACCGTATGTTTTTATATAAATATATAACCGAACCGATAATTAGGGTAGATTTTTTATTTTATAAAAATAAACCGAAAAAATACCGAACCGTATCGAATAAATTTACAATGTAAAAAATATATTTATATATTAAGTTTAAAAATGATAAAGCATTAAAAAAAATTCGGGACCTTGCAATTACGAAATAGTTACAAGCCAACAAGTAATTAAACTTAAAATCCTAATTCCCAAATCTATTATGCTACTCCTATTGAAACTAAATTATTTCCACCATATTCACTAGTAAAACACAAGGTATTGTAGCGATTATGAGTAGAAAACTACAATGTATTGAATATGTTTCCTTTCGTATGATTTAGATTTATCTTTTTGAATATTTAATCTTCTGTAGACTTTATTCTTGAGACCCAACTTGGTTAATATCTTTCCACTTGTGTGATTTATATTTTTTATATTTGCTTAGTTTCTTTTACGCTGATGTAGAATAGTTGATGGATCTATACTCTAGCCATCTTTTATATTTTCTTAATTTATCACCTTTTAAACTGTAAAAACATCTAGAGAGTTTTGCTAAGTCCTATAAAAGTACGTATGTTATTGCATTCTACTTCTGGTAGTGATTTTTACATGACATTTAAAAAAAATTACCAAATATTTACCGAACCGTACCGATACAGAAGAGAAACCGACATGATTGGGATGGTTTCGAAAAGTCTAATTTTGGTTATACATAATAGAATAACCGAAAAATTGGTGTGGTACAAATTTTATAAAATAACCGGCCGAACCGAACCATTGACACCCCTAATTTTGACCACCATATAGTCCAACGAATAACACAAAAACCCAAAAATCTTGGTGATGTAATACAGAATTGCATAATTTAAGACGGTACACAAAATGCATATGAAAACATTTGTTTAACTCAGGGGCGGAGCTATAGTATTGGTTGGGGGTTCGCCGGAATCGAATAACTTTTGTTCAAACTCTGTATTTATATTAAGAAATCCAATGAGTATGTAAAAATTATTAATATAGAACCAGTAACTTAAAAAGATTATAATCCCGAACCCATAAGGTTCAGATCCTAACTCCGCCTCTGGTTCGACTCTCAGAAAGCTATTTTAATACGGTCCTGAGATAATCAAGTAAAAATTGCACGGGCACCCTATTTGGTCCCTCCATTTAACATGTACCCATTTTTTATTTTTTTAACTTGTACCCACTGTTTAAACAACTTCAGGCATTTTTCTTCTTCTTCTTCTTCTTCTTCTTCTTCTTCTTCTTCTTCTTCTTCTTCTTCTTCTTCTTCTTCTTCTTCTTCTTCTTCTTCGACGAGTAACAATGATTTTATATGGTATTTGTGAACATATTTTAAGGTAGTTTATGATGTTTTATAGCGGTGAGCTGTTGTGGCGCTTTATTTTTGTAATAACCTGGCCGGTCGTTTTGAGAGTGATAGCCCTGATCCCCTATTTACTGCTTTCCCCGTATCTTTTTCAGCTTATGTTACTTCCAGGGAGGTTTCGTTTTCGGTTTTGGAGTGTTTTGGGACACTTAGTCCCTAAACGGAAGCTTAAGTCTTAGGATTTTGACCGTAGTCAGAACTATGTAAAGACGACTCCGGAATAGAGTTTTGTCTGTTCCTTTAGCTCCGTTGGGTGATTTTAGACTTAGGGATGTGTCCGGATTGTGTTTTGGAGGTCTGTAGCTTATTTAGGCATGAAATGGTGAAAGTCGAATTTTTGGAGATTTGACCGATAGTGGACTTTTTGATATCGAGGTCGGATTCCGATTCTGAAAGTTGTAGTAGGTCTGTAATGTATAATATAACTTGTGTGCAAAATTTGGGGTCAATCGGATGTGGTTTGATAGGTTTCGGCATCGGTTGTAGAAATTTAAAGTATCAAGTTCTTTAAGTTTGAATTGGAGGGCGATTCATGATTTTAGCGTTGTTTGATGTGGTTTGAGGGCTCGACTAAGTTCGTATGGTGTTTTAGGACTTGTTGGTATGTTTGGTTGAGGTCCCGGGGGTCTCGGGTGTGTTCGAATGCTCAACGGATCATTTTTGGACTTTGGAAGATAGCAGATTTTCTGGTTTTTCTGTTGCAGACTTTTCTTCATTGCGTTCGCGAGGGAGGCCTCGTGTTCGCGCAGTTCCAACTGAAGTTGTTCTTCGCGTTCACGAAGACAGGGATGTGTTCGCGAAGGTTTTGGTCGTCAGTGCATCGCGAACGCTTGAAGGACATCGCGTTCGCGTAGAGGAAGTGGAGCGGCTGAGAACCTCAAAGATTTATTCTACATGTTCACGTAGAGTGGACCGCGTTTGCGAAGCAGTAGGCAGTGGAACCTATGCGTTCGCGAGGGGTTAGTCGCGTTCGCGAAGGGGAAAGTTTAGTCAGTGGATTTTTGTTCAACGCAAACGCGAGGGTTTGACCGCGTTCGCAAAGAAGGAAGGCCCGGGCAGTAGATTTATATCTCAAAAACGAGGGTTTGGCCATTTTATCAAAAACTTGAATTTTGGAGCTCGGATTGGGCGATTATTTGAGGGATTTTCATAGGAAGCTTTTGGGTAACGATTCTTAACTCCTTTATGGTTATATTCCACTAATCTATGGTTGATTTCATTATTTAATTTCGGATTTGGGTTGAAATATTGAGGAAAATGGGAAGAAGTTCTTCAGCTAAAATTTTGGATTTTGATTGAGCTTTTGACATCGGATTTGGATATTTTTGGTACGAGTGAACTCGTGAGTTAATAGGTGTTCATATTTTGTGACTTTTACCCGATTCCGAGACGTGGTCCCGGGGAGACTTTTTGGGCCGATTTTCTAATTTCTCGCTTTAGCTTTGATTTCATTAACTAGATTAGTTTCTTATAGTTATATTTATTATATGTAATTGGTTTTGGCTAGATTTGGGCTATTCGGAGTCGGATATTCGTGGAAAGAGCATTGTTACGGATTGATTTGAGCTTGGTTCGAGGTAAGTGGCTTACCTAACCTTGTGTGGGGGAAATCCCCTGAGGATTGGTGTTGTTATGATATGTGAGCGCCATGTACGCGAGGAAACGAGTGCGTACTTGGGCTATTTATTTAAAACCTGATTTTTATTGAGTAATAGCCTCTTTTCATCTTATCTGAGTATACTAGCATGTGTAGTTATCCTTTTTGCCTAGAATAGCATGTCTACGCGTCTTAATCTCCTATCTGAACTCTGTGCATCATGTTTAGCGAATCCTGCTTCTTTTTTTGATTTGTACTTAGTCTAAATTGTAGGTTTCCTTGTTGTAACTGTTATCTTCATTTGTTTGAGTTGCGTATTTACTTTGGGACTACGGGACGGTATCCCGGGAGATCCCCTTGCACATTTACTTTTGAGACTACGAGGCGGTTCCTTGAGAGTTCTCCCTGCACATTTACTTTTGAGACTACGAGGCGGTACCTCGAGAGATCTCCTTGCATATATATTTTGGGATACGAGACGGTATATCGGGAGATCCCTTGTTGTTTATCCTTGTGTTCTGCATTGCTACCTCGCTATGTCTTTCTTTGTTTAAATTCCAGTCTTCTATTATACTGTACATTCTCCTACTTTATTTATTTTAAAACCAGTGGGCCTGACCTGACCTCGTCACTACTCGATCGAGGTTAGTCTTGGCACTTACTGGGTTCCATTGTAGTGTACTCATGCTACTCTTCTGCACATGTTCTTGTGTGCAGATTCAGGTGCTCGTTATCAGCCGCATTATGAGTGAGTCCAGACAACTTTGGAGACTTCAAGGTATATCTGCCGCATCCGCGGACCTTGAAGTCCCTTTCTACACTTCCCCATGTCAAACACTTCCTGTATTTCTTTTTATTAGACTCTGGAGTATAGAGAAACTATTTTCTTTTGTAGTTTGTGACTCACGATGTTCCGGATTTTGGAAAAACTGTGTACATCTAGTATGTTGGTTATTGTACATGCCAAGCAGCATTGTTATTGGTTATTCAGTATCTAATGTAGTTAACTGTTTAGTTTTGCTTCAATTATTGATATTTCCGCAATCTATTAGGCTTACCTAGTCGTAGAGACTAGGTTCCGTCACGACATGTTTCGGAGGGATGTTTGGGTCGCGATAATTTTTTATTATTGCATAGGGTTTCGCCGTTTTCTTTTTCTTAATTGCAAACTGGTTTCATTAGATTTATTGTTACTTTGACAAATTGATGAACGGGGTTTGTTATTAATGATATTTGGAGGTTATTATCAAAATTGAGCTCATTTGGAGTAGATTTAGGTATTAAATCGTATATTGGTGTGATGACCAGATAGGTCATTTTTAATTTTAACCTTTATTTCTGTGTTTTGAGACCTCCAATATCTCCATTTAGCCTTCCTCGATTTACGTGCACAATCCGTATCTTTTTCGAAAATTTTTTTATGTGAAAAACCAAAGAAAATGTGAAATTTTGCCTTTAAAACTTATTTGAGTTGACTTCGGTCAACGTTTTAAGAAAAAAGATCCGGATCAGTATTTTTACAGTTCCAGTGGGTCTGTATCGTGATTTGGGACTTGGACGTATGCCCGGAATCAAATTTAGAAGTCCCTAACTTGAATTATTGCCATTTGACGGAAACTTGAAATTTAAAGGTTTAAAGATTTTTAGAGTTTGACCGTAAATTGACTTTGATGATAACGAGCTCGGATTGAGATTCCGAGAGTTGGAATAGCTCCGCTATGTCATTTGGGATTTACATGCAAAATTTGAAGTTATTCCGGATTGATTTGACATGTTTCAGTGTGAGTTATAGAATTAGAAAATTTTCATAAATTCATTAAGTTCAATTTAAGGTGCGATTCGTAGTTTTGATGTTGTTTGATGTAATTTGCGGCCTCGAGTAGGTCCGCGTTATGTTATGGGACTTGTTGGTCTATTAGGACGGGGTCCCGAGGGCTCAGGTGAGTTTCGGGGTGGCTTTGGATCATTTTTAGTTGCTGATTTTTGGCCACAGGGGTATGCATCGCGATCGCAGACATTGGGTCGAGTTCGCGAAAAACAATTTTGTTGTTTGGGCACTGTGAATCGCGATCGCGGAAGCCTTTTCGCGATCGCGTAGAGGAAAATTCTGCTGCACTGACCCGATTTTGGAAGCTTATATCTTATAATCTATTAGGAATTTTTAGATGATTCAAAAATAAAAATTGTAGCCCTTCGTATCTAGTTTTTAGAAAATCAAACCGTTTATCATTTGAAATTTTATACAAAAAGTTATGGCTATTGTACTACAACTGTCTAAGAAGAGTTTGGGAAGAGTTAATAGAAATTTGTTCATTGCGATCGTGGGGAAATGACCGCGATCGCATAGAGTAAAATTGTTTGGGAAATTTTTGTGCTTTGCGATCGCGAAGGGTAAATACCTGGGCAGCAGAACTTAAGTTCTGGCTCATTTCTCCATTTTTGGGATTTTGAGCTCGGTGTGAGGCGATTTCTCGTGATATTTTCAAGGAAAATATTGGGGTGAGAATTCCTAACTCGATTTTGGTTAAATTACACAAATCAGTTGTTGTTTTTATCATTTAATTGGTGTTTTTGGTTGAAAATGGTGGAAATTTTCTATACTTTAAATTGAGGATTTGGAGGTCGAGTTGATATTGGAATTCGATACTTTTGTATGGTTGAACTCGTATCGGAATAGGTGTTCAAATTTGTGAATTTTTGTCAGGTTATGAAAAGTGGGCCCCGCGTTGACTTTCGGTTGACTTTTGTTAATTTTGTTCTATAATGGAAGCTTATATCTTGCAATCTATAAGGAATTTGGAGATGATCCAAAAATAAAAATTGTAGCCCTTCGTGTCTAGTTTTCAGAAAATCAAACTGCTTTTTATTTGGGATTTTGTACAAAAAGTTATGGCTATTACACTACATGTTGTCTGAGAAGAGTTTGGGAAAAGTTAATAGAAATTTGTTCATCGCGATCGCGGGAAAATGGCCGCGATCTCATAGAGTAAAATTGTTGTGGAAACTTTTGTGCTTCGTGATCGTGAAGCATTTTTCGCGATTGCGAAGGGAAAATACCTTGGCAGCAGAACTTAAGTTCTGGAAACGAGATTTCTTCTCATTTCTCCATTTTTGGGATTTTGAGCTCGGTGTGAGGCGATTTCTCGGGAGATATTCAAGAAAAATATTGGGGGTAAGAATTCCTAACTTGGTTTTGATTAAATTACATGAATCTATTATTGTTTTTATCATTTAATTGGTGTTTAGGGTTGAAAATTGTAGAAATTTTTTAGACTTTAAATTGATGATTTGGGGGTCGAGTTGATATCAAAATTCGATAATATTTTTATGTTTGAACTCGTATCAGAATGGGTGTTTGGATTTGTGAATTTTTATCGGGTTCCGAAAAGTGGGCCTCGCGTTGAATTACAGTTGACTTTTCTTAATTTTGTTCAATAATGATTGTAATTGAACTTCTTTCATTCGTGAGTAGTTTCTAAAATTTATTTGGAATCGTTTGGTCAATAATTCGTTAGATTTGGTTGGTTTGAAAGCTTGTTCGAAAGACAAGGACGCGGTGGAATTTTGAGTTGATCGCGAAGTGGCGTAAGTGTTGGGTCTAACCTTGACTTGAGGGAATAGGGACCCCCTGGACTGTGTGCTATGTGAATTTCATGTATAGCAGCGTATATACGTGTTGACGAGTGTATATACGCCGTAAATTACTCGTTTCCATGCTTTTCCGTATTTTATTAATTATTCTATCCATGCTTTAACTGTTACATGTTTTAATTGCTCTCTTCGCCTTAACTTGCTACTTGTCATTATTATTCTCGCATTAAAAATGTTAAGTTCTGCCATGCCTTCATGATTAATTGCTACTTGCCTTAATTTTCTTACTTGTACCCTTTCACTGTCATATATTTGGTTTGTTTTTTTGTTGGTAATATTAAATGTAGCCTTCTTGATTTGGTACGAGATACTTTCTTCAGTTATACCTTCATATTCGTTAATCGTAGAGAATTCTTGTGATTTGGGTTGTTAATTGATTGCACCTATTTATTTAGGTTGCACACCGCAACAGATGGAATAAGAGAGAACTTATATAAATACGGTGGATCGGGTTGCACACCGCAACAGGTGAAATAAGGGTGAATTGATATGGTGGAATAAGGGTGAATTTATAATATTGACTCTGATTATATGGTGGGATCGGATTGCGCGCTGAAACATATAATTACTTATTATTATTAATATTACATGGTAGAATAAGGGTGGATAGTGTTGTACGGTGGGATCGGGTTGCGCGCCACAACAGCTTATGCATTTTGTATTCCTTGATTGAATTGAGTTGGCTTTGGTACTTCGTACGAGACTCTGAGGATTTGTATTTATGTATTTACTGGATTTTGAGGATTGAGTTATTTTCATAAGTTAACTGCTTTACTTTTCTGTGTGCTCTTTTCCTGTTATTATTCGTATATGTTGCGTACAGGTTATTGTAAGTGACCCGCCTTAATCTCGTCACTACTTCGTCGAGGTTAGGCTCGGCACTTACTGAGCACATGGGGTCGGTTGTACTCATACTACACTTTGCACTTCTTGTGTAGATTTTGGAGTCGATCCCAGCGGCGGTCCATAGATTGCTTGGGTTGGCTAATAGTACGGAGACTTGAGGTACAACTGCTCGGTGTTTGCAGCCCTGAAGTCCCCTTCTATTTTATCTTAGCTGTGTATTTTCTTTCAGACGGCTTTACTTTCGTTCAGACCTTTATGTGTATTACCCTAGTAGATCGTGCACTTGTGACACCAGATTCAGGGAATGTATTTAGATATTTCAGTTGTTATGATTTTTCCGCATTTTATTCCAGTTTTATCGCCATTATTTCAGTAATTGGCATCGGTCTAAATTGATTTGTTTAAAGATGGCTTAAGATTATTCTAACGTTGTTTTGCCTAGCAAGTAAAATGTTAGGTGCCATCACGATCCCGTTGGTGGAAATTTTGGGTCGTGACAATTGGATTGTTAAAATTCGAAGAACAAATTTATGTTTCTGTGCAATTTGCACTTTAGGCCTATTTGGCTTTAAGTGAATGAAAACATTGGTTGCATTTCAGACCTTTTGGCCTTAAGTGCATCTGAAGTTTTATTTTTTTTACTTCAGACTTATTGGCCTTAAGTGTAGGAAAACGTTGGTTGCACTTTAGACCTTTTGGCCTTAAGTGCATCTGAAGTGTAATTTTTCACTTCAAAATTATTGCTTAAGTGTAGGAAAACGTTTGTTTCACTTCAAACCTTTTGGCCTTAAGTGCATCTGAAGTGCAATTTTTCACTTCAGACTTATTGGCATTTGCATGAAACCATTGGTTGCACTTCAAACTTATTTACCTTAAGTGCCTCTAAAGTGCAAATTTTCACTTCAGACTTATCTGTACTATATTAAAAGCACGAAGGCACTTAGCGAAATGTCGTTCGCCCTTTTTACCCTTTAAAAATTAATTTTATATTAGATAAAATTGTATTTTTAATTATTTCCCTAATATTTGGAACTTCTAGATCTAATAAGATTTTAGTTATTAAATGTTTTCTTATTTAAACTATATAAGAAGTCCTAATATTTAGAGCTTTAAATGAGTAGTATTATTTTTCATATTTAATTTTTGTAGAAGTTGTAAAAATGTGTACGACGACAAATGTAATACCAAACAAACTTTTATCATGGACAATAGGTGCATAGATTATACATAGAATAGTGGCTAATACTTTAAAAAGTTATCATTTTTTCAAAATCAACTAAAAATTTGCTACCCGATCATTGCTTTGAACCAAGTGAACAAATTTAAACAAAAATCAAAATCAATTAATATTTTAATTATGTAATATAAACCATTTATTTATTTAGGAAAAATGTAACATAACTATAATGTGTTTATTTATACGTAAAATAATGGTTAATACTTTAGAGAGTTAGCCCCTTTTTTATTAAAAAATTAAATTATTCCTTATTTAAACTATGTAAAAAATCTTAATATAGAACTTTAAATTATTTATATTTTAATTATCTAGTATAAATTATTATTTATGTAGACGATGTAACATAACATGTAATTCTTATATGTTACCTTTGAACTATATATTACGAACCATAATACAGTTGCATATCTTAGGGCTACTTTTCACTCAAATAATATTTTTATATAATATTTAAAAATAACATTCAATAATTAGAACAAACAACTATATTTAAAATTTTAAAAATATTAAGTGACTGAGAGAAAGAGAGATTAACAAAGTAATTGGTAAGAGTCAATAACAATTATTTTGCAAAGAAAGATTCAAAAGTGAAATATGATCAAACAAGATTTTTTCTTGTCCCTTTGAGCTTAGAATTCATAGCGAATAAAATTTGAGAAATTTTCATAAAGCACTATCTTTTAGTAGTAATTAGCCATCTACAGATACCATTTGCTATATTACGGATTATAGATACCTTTTCTGTGGTTATAAGATGTATTTAAGCTATTGTATTCATGAATACAGTAACAAAAATAGGCGTGAATCAGGGAAGTCCAGCTAATCAGTTGTTGTATTCGAATGTATTCGACTGTATTCATGGAGTGAAACATGGGATTACAGCTGGACATATTATTGTATTCGACTGTATTTGACTGTATTCACGGCGTGAAATAGGGGATTAAACTGTTTTTAAAACGGAAAGTGAATCAATTAACATAATAGACTCCTAATATAACTCAACAAACTCAATTATAACACACAAATTTTGTATTTTTCAGTTATAAAAAAGATTCTCAACCGAAAAATACCCCAAAAAACATAGCAATCTTCAGAGAAATTATATAATACATCTGAATACATAAATTATATTAATTAAAAAAATATATGAATACATTCATAGCATATAGCGAGACAGTGAATACAATGAAATACATAGAATACATCGGGATACATTGAAATACAATGAGCAAAAAAAGACATTGAATACAATGAAATACATGGAATACAACGAGATACATTGAATTACAATGAAAAAAAAAGATAGTGAATACAATGAAATACATAGAAATACAGCGATATACATTGAAATGCTCTTAAAAAAAGGTTAACAGAATCTTCAAATTGCTCAACCCCAAACTTCAGACGACCTATTTTAGTCGACGATTTTGCGACGACCCATCGGATTTCGACCATGATTCCATAAGCAGCGATGAGAGAAAGAAGAAGAAAACGAGAAAGATCGCTGAAGAAGAAATTGCTAGCATCCGTAACGTATCTGAAGAAGTTAAAGTCCCAAAACTGAATTTGGCTAGCACCCGCTAGTAACAAATCGGAAGAAATTGCTAGCACCCACTGAAGAAGAAATTGCTAAGAAGTTAAAGTCCCAAAAAATTCCTTGCGATGGAAAGGAAGTGTCACGATCCGGATTTCCCACCCTCGGGAGTCGTGATGGCGCCTACTAATAGGAGCTAGGCAAGCCAATTATCAATTACCTCTTTTAACAAACCACGACAATATTAGAAATAATGAAATATTTAATAATAAAGCGGAAGTCTCAAATATAGTTAACGAAAAGAAATGCGGAAATTTAACTAATCCTCTACCCAAGACTGGTGTCACAATACTCACGAACCTCTATAGAATACTAAATACAAGGTTTGAATGAAACATAAGACTGTCTGCTTCGATACAATGATAACAAACTGAATAAAATAGAAAGGGACTCGGGCCTGCAGACGTCAGCAAGGCTACCTCGAATATCCCTGGACTGAAAGCTCGCTCCCAGAATGCTACTGCCACTCAAATGCCGCTCCAACACCTGGTCTGTGCAAAAAGATGCACAGAGTGTAGCATCAGCACAACCGACCCCATGTGCTGGTAAGTGCCTAGCCTAACCCCGGCGAAGTAGTGATGAGGCTAGACCAGACTACCAGATAAACATGTGCAGATATATATATACAAGTACAACAAAATGATAGCGGAAAACAACAATTAAAGCTGGGAGGGGGAAACATGCTTATGGGGTAGCAGATAAAACAGAATATCAGGAATAACAAAGAATCTACATCTGATTTCTTCTAACACAGAATAGGGGAAAACAAATCACTTTCACTTGTTTCAATTTCCTCTCGTTGCAGGCGTGCAACACGATCCCATTTCCTCATATCACGTGGTAGGCGTACAACTCGATCCCGTTTCATAATATCACGTGGTAGGCGTACCACTCGATCCCATTTCATAATATCACATGGTAGGCGTACCACTTGATCCCTTTTCATAATATCTCGTGGTCGGTGTGCCACACGATCCCATTTCTTTCAACACAATACACAAAATAATCCCGGCAAGGGAGATCCAGCTATAACCAAAATTATTCAATTTCTACATAACACAATTAAATAAATACTCAGTCTCAACAATTACTGGCTCAGTGTTAAAGATTTTCAACCAAGTCCTCGTAAACAACAATCAAGAATTCGATAATTTAGCAGTTTAGGACTCACGGTCATGCTCGACTCCAGTGTATAGATACTCGTCACCATGCCTATACACCGTACTCGACAAGTAGCAATTAGCAAATAAGACTCTACTCCTATTCCCCCAAGCTAAAGTTAGACCAAACACTTACCTCGAATGCTCCAAACTCAACTCAAGCCTCTAGTATAGCTTTTCCCTCGAATTCGGCTCCAACTCGGTCAAATCTATGAAATAATGACCTTAAAATATTAATAATAGCTAAACAAACTAAACCCAATGCCTAAATATGAATTTCCAAGCTTTCTTCCAAAAATTTCAAAATCAACCCCGGGCCCGCTTGGTCAAAACACGAGGTTCGAACCAATTCTATGTCAACCATTCCCCCACGAGCCCGAATATACAATTTGTTTTCAAATTCGACCCCAAAACGAGGTCTAAATCAAGAGAATTGAAAAAGCCCTAACTCTACCCATTTCCCCCAATTTACACCCTAAATTACATGTTATAAGCTTAGGAATTCAATAATTGATGATGGAAAATGAAGAAAACAAGTTAAACAATGCTTACCCAGGAAGTTTTGATGAAGAAGTGCTCTAAAGTTCGCCCTAGGACTTTGGAGAAGAAGGAGTTCGTGAAGTGTTATGATATTCCCGTCACTGGTTCTGTTTTTGGGTATTTAATAACTGGGCAGAATTGCCCTATGCGATCGCGGAGAAGGCATTGCGATCGCATAGGGTAAAGGGGATTAAAGCAATGCGATCGCGGAAGGCGTGTTGCGAACGCATAGAGGAAATATGACTGGGCAAAAAAAGTGCTCTATGCGATCGCGAAGAGGACAATGCGATCGCATAGGGGTGGGAAGGCTGGGAATTGCGATCGCACAAGGGCTGTTGCGATCGCATAGAACAAAACTAGGCTCTTGAAATTTTACACTATGCGATCGCGGGAGAAGCTATGCGATCGCATAGAACAACGTACCAAATATAAGAACTGAGCATTTTCTGCAATTTTTACTAAGTTCAAAACACCCCGAACTACCTCCGAATCACTCCCGAGCCCTCGGGGCTCCTAACCAAACTCACACACTAACTCAACAACCTCATACAAACTTAACCGAGCGATCAAATCACCAAAACAACATCAAAATCAATGAATCAAACCTCAAAAATCATCATTTTTCATTCTAACTTCATAAACTTCAAATTTTAGATATTTAGGTCCGAAACACGTCAAATGACGTCCGATTTCAACCAAATTTCACAGAAAGCGCTTAAACCATATATAAGACTTGTACCGGGCATCGGAACCAAAATACGAGCCCGATACCACAGTCTTTTAATCAATTTTTATTTCCATTTTCCTTAATAATTTCAGAAAAACAATTTCACAGAAAAATTCTTTTCTCGGGCTCTAGACCTCGGAATTCGACTCCGGGCATATGCCCGAGTCCCATATTTTTCTACGGACCCTCCGGGACCGTCAAATCACGGGTCCGGGTCCGTTTACCCAAAATGTTGACCAAATTCAACTTTAATCATATTAATATTAAAATTCATTAATTTTTACACAGAATTCATATTTAAGCTTTCCGGCTATGCGCCCAGACTGCTCACGCAAATCGAGGCAAGTAAAAATGAGGTTTTCAAGGCCTCGGAAGCACAGACTGAAAGACAAAATCGGTGATGACCCTTTGGGTCGTCACAGGAAGAAGAAGAAGAAACATACTGGCAGAAGAAAACAATCAAAATCGGAAAGGAAGAAGAAGAAGAAATATACTGGAGTTGGCCATGGAGATTTCGTTGCCTTCATTAGGGTCAAGCCAGAGAGTCAGCGTATTTTATGAGAGAGAGGGCAGCGTATTTTATGGCTTAAGGGTAGGAGGTGACCATAAATAGGTATTTGGCTATAAAAATCAAAAGGTAGTTATAGAATATAATTTTTTTAAAATGGTATTTATTTATAATAAATAAGGTATCAATCTTTGCTATAGGAGGTAACTAATCCATAAAATTTTAATTACAGTTAAATACTCAAATCATGAGATGAGCTTTAAGAATTGTAATCAGTAAATAATAAATTATTTTTGTTACTATTGAGAATAAATAATTTACTCTCTAATATATACATATAGCTAATTAGTAAAAGAATCCTATTCAATTTATTTTTTCAAATTTAATCATATAATAAACATAAATTCTCATGTTGATAAACTCTTAATTAGGGTACATAAATCTATTTTCATTGAAAAGGGCATGGGTAGTGAAAGCAATTAAAAAATAAAGCAAAACCAATTATAATATAGCATCAAGAATCAAATTTGTAAACTACAATCTTAAAGTAATAAAGATAAAATAGTAAAAGACACGATATATTGTATTTGAGTTGTTATAAATTAAATTTTCTCTTTTAACATTTTTTCCCATAAATGACATTCCCTTTTTTTAATAAATTAATTATTTATTGTAAAATATTAACTAAATGTTAGCCATTTTAGACTTTAAATTGTCACATATCAAATATTTAAGGGCTATAAGCTAAACTCCGCATCCCAAAATTTAAAAAGATCAAAAGATTAATTTTATTGATTCGTATTATTTGTTAAATCTTTAAAGAATAGTGGTAAAAGTATTTTTAATTTGTATTGTTTATTTTTAGTATTAGGTCATTAATATATCTACAATTATCTTAAATATTCCCTAGAAAATCCTCAATATCGCAATAAGGCATTTGTAAAATTTTGAGGGAGATTACTGTCACGACCCAATTTCACACCAGGTCGTGATGACGCCCAACACCGTTATCAGGCAAGCCAACGCGGAAAATTTTAGTAGGCTCTAGTTTTACTTTCCCAAACAGTTAACACAAACTCTAAGTTTTGAATTTAAAACAAGAAATAATTTGCATCGAACGGAAATAGTTATACAAACCCAAAAGAATAGTCTACTAATGTGTGTGCCAAGACCTGGTGTCACAAGTATATGGGCATCTAGTAGAATACACAAAAGAATAATCTACCCTACTGTCTGAACTAGAATAGACAGCAAAAGAAAAATACAGAAAGACTCCATCACGCTGCTGGTCGGCATAGGAAAGGAGCAGCTCACCGTGGAATCTTGGACTACGATCAAACGTACGCACCAGACTGATAACCAGATGCACCTGCTTCAGATCATGTACAATTAAGTACAGAAGCGTAGTATGAGTACATAAACAATATGTACCCAATAAGTATCCTGTCTAATCTCGAAGAAGTAGAGACGAGAGGTCGAGTTGACACTTACTAGGGTCAAATAAAAATGAGAAAGTGTTATACTAAGCATGGATAGCACAAATGATTAACAATTCATAGCAAGAAGTAACAAATCCTTTCCTAGATAATACCACAATTAGCCAATTATATTTCAGGACATATAACAAAGTTCAGTCCACAACAATATATTGAGCAAGAAGCATACGCAAGTAATGCCGAGGTCGTATGGCCCGATCCAACATAAAAGTAAAATGTGCATTGTCGGAGGGTCGAACGGCGCGAACCATAGATGCATCTATTACCCCGTTCGCGAATCATGCATGCGACGCGGTCAAATATAATTAAGCACAACAAACAGGCAACAAGAATATATCGGGGGGGGGGGGGGGCAATTACTCACAAAAATGTCAACTCCTCTTTAAAAGATCAAGAAAGTAATGTTTCTTGTATTAATTCCATTTATCACATTCAACATGGTTTAAGCAATCCAAATTAACTATAAAGACACAGGAATGTCACGTAAAGCATGCTTTTGGGTCCTAGACTACCCGGACTTAGCATAATAGTGGCTACGCACGGTCTCTCGTCACCTAGTGCGTACGTAGCCCCCGCATTTAGTGGCAAATTATTCAATTATTACACCTAAGGGGACAATTCCCTCTTACAAGGTTAGATAGGAGACTCACCTCGCTCCAAAACGTGCTTCCAATACCAAGAACGTGCTCAAACCCCTCAATTTGGAGCCGAACGATCCAAAACTAATTAAACGAGGTAGGAACTAGTCAATATAAGCTCAAGAGTTCATATTTTAATTACCAAAGTAATTTCCCAACCTTAAACATAAGTTTTCCTAAAATCCGACCCCGGGCCCACGTGCCCGGATTCCGAAATTTTTCAAAGGAAGTCGTTCTCTATAACCTAAGGATCAATAATATATGATTTCTACTTCATTCCATAACAAATTCCGTGGTAAAATCTAAGTTTTATCAAAACCCTAGGCTTTGCTCTAATACCTTGATTTTTCTTAATCTTTGTGTGTCAATCTACCCAAAACTCAAGTATTAAACTAGAAATAAGTAGCATAAACTTACCTCGAGATGCTAGGTGGGATCTCTCCCTTTGGAATATCCAAAATCGCCCAAACAATGGTGGAAATGTGTCAAAAATGATACATTCTCGTATTAAATGAAGGCACTACCTTCAGCGATTTCCGCATCTGCGGTTAGGGGACCGCATCTGCTGTCTCGCTTCTGCGAGAGGAGGGCCACATCTGCGGAATTAGCCAGGCGGGCTGGGACCGCTTCTGCGGTCTTTGGGCCGCTCCTGCGAAGTTGCTTTTGTGGCGAAGGAGCCGCATCTGCGGTTCCTGGGCTCCTCGGCCTTGGCCGCTTCTGCGATGGAAGGACCGCATCTGCGGCTGACCAACCGCAGGTGCGGTTATGACAGAAAGCTAGGAGCTTCAGCTCCTTCCCAAAATTTCCAACTTCACTCGAGCCTCGCCCGATTGACGCTCGGGGCCCCCGGGCCCCGCCTGAACATACCGACAAGTTTGAAATTATAAAACGGACTCGCTCGAACCCTCGGAACGCCCGAAATAATGCTAAATCTAAGGATCACCCCCTAAAACCAATTGAATCAAACTTGTGAACTTCAAGTTCTTCAATTCACTTCTAACGCGCCGAAACGTACTTAAACTACTCGGATTGACACCAAAATTTGCGGGCAAGTCTTAAATGTTATATTGGACCTGTATCGGGCTCAGGAACCAACATACGGGCTCGATACCAACATGATCAAGCATTATTCAATTTCATTAAATCCTTAAAATTTCCAGTTTAACAATTTTTGACAAAAATTCATTACTCGGGTTAGGGACCTCGGAATTCGATTTCGGGCATACTCTCAGGTCCCATATTTTCCTACGGATCCTCCAGGAGCGTCAAAACACGAGTCCGGGTCCGTTTACTAAAAATGTTGACCAAAGTCAAACTTAGCCTTTTAAGAAAATCTTAAGGAATCAAGTGTGCTTATTTCAACCCAAACTCCTCCAAATCCCGAACCAACCATCCCCGCAGGTCGTAAATTAATTAAAACAAGTGCGGAAATTCTTATTTAGGGGGACAAAGTTCTAAAAAGTAAAACGACCAGTCGGGTCGTTACAATTACTTTCTTTGTTGAAATAGGTCAATGGGTTCAAAGTTCATTATTTTGGGGAACTTATAATTGTTGTTAATTTTAATTTATAATTCAAACACATTATTTGACAATATTAATGTGATTTTTTAAAATTATATACTAATTAATATGGGTACACGCGCAAAGCGCGTACCCTAAAACTTATTGGCCTTAAGTCCATGAAATCATTGGTTGCACTTCAGACCTATTTGGCCTTACGTGCATCTGAAGTGCAATTTTTTCACTTCAGACTATTTTTTAACTCCAGACCCGATAAGTCTGAAGTTGATCGTAAAGTGGGTAGGCTTGCAATTGTTTTTGCAAAGTGGGTATAAGTTCAATTGTGACCCCAAAACCGGGTATAAATACAGAAACCCCGATAATAAATAGTAATTGGCCCATGAATTATCATATTGACAATTTAGGAATCTGGTAATAAAGGCACCGGATGGGTGAATTTGGTAATGGAGGATTAACAAAATTATAATTTATGATCTGAGTCCGTTAGGTGAAGTTCTGGTCTAGTTTGGATTAAAAAAATTGAAGCAAAGATCAAGAACTCGTTGAGGAAGATGCAATCCTTTGGGAGGGAGGGGAGGGGGCAATTTCTATTGATTTAGAAAATAAGTGCAATAAATAAGACGATTAAAAATATGGTGACATGGATCCTTACGGGACATTTTATTTGAGGGAGTGGGTGCCAAAATGGACAATATGCAAGGGATATGGGCATTTTTGTTCACTTTGTCAACGATAGGGGTGTATTTAGACGGAAAATATAAAGGAGGATAAATATAGACTATATAGCAAAGTACAAGGATAAATTCGATTGTTTTCCCCATATTTTTTTTATCAATTCAACCATCAATTGATTAATAGGCTCCTTAACCTATGCAATTGTGCTCTGATACCATATGCAAGTTAATTTATAGCAATCTAAAAATTATTGCATTGATCAAGAAGATTCGTATCTGTTAATGTATCATGTCCATGTCCATCAATGTCGAAGTGTTTCAATTGAAGTTGGTGATGCTTCTCCATCTCCGCTCTGTCGTACGGTAATTTCAATAGGGTAGTTCGCAAAGTTGAGGAGGGGGAGGGGACCTAGCCACATCATACTATATTAAAAGTGGAAAGCTTCTAAGTTAAAAGTTAAATTACTAAAATATTCATAAAAATATTGAAAGACCATTTTACCCATCATTTAAACACTAATCCTATGGTATTCTTGTATCAAAAAATAAATTTGTCTTCCCAATGAATAATAAATTTGTATCACTTGCTATAGCCTATTCAAATCCTTAGTGTTACTTTCATCTTATGTCTATTTCAACGTAACTATCTCAACATTTAGATTTTAGTATATCCATTCAATATTTGTTCCTTTTAACTTCCAATAATTATGACAGATTCATGCATTTTGCCTTTTCTCTTCCTTTCTTTCATTTTATAAAATTAGACTATGAAATTGATTAAGCAATTCTTTTCTTCGTCAAATCATTGTCAATTGAAAAATCGGAAAAGGGCCTGATATATCCCTCTACTTTGTTTTATTGTTCATGTCACGACCCGAATTTCCCACCCTCGGGAGTCATGATGGCGCCTACTAATAGGAGCTAGGCAAGCCAACTTAATTTACTTCTTTTAGCAATTATCGTCCATTTAATGAAAACAAAACATAACATGATAAAGCGGAAGTCTCAAATATAATTAACTGAAAGGAATGCGGAAGTTTAACAAAATCCTCTACCCAAGACTGGTGTCACAATACTCACGAACGTCTAGAGAATACTAAATACAAGGTGTGAATTAAACATAAAACTGTCTGTTTCGGTACAAATGATAACAAACTGAATAAAACAGAAAGGGACTCCGGGCCTGCGGACGCCAGCAAGGCTACCTCGAATGTCCCTGGACCGAAAGCTCGCTCCCAGAATGCTACTACCACTCAAATGCTGCTCCAACACCTGGATCTGTGCAAAAAGATGCACAGAGTGTAGCATCAGCACAACCGACCCCATGTGCTGGTAAGTGCCTGGCCTAACCCCGGCGAAGTAGTGACGAGGCTAGACCAGACTAGCAGATAAACCCGTACAGATATATATACAAGTACAACAAAATAATAGCGGAAAGTAAACAATTAAAACTGGGAGGGGAACATGCTTATGGGGTAGCAGATAAAACGGCGTATCAGGAATAACAAAAGAAACTACATCTGATTTCTTCTAACACAGAATAAGGGAAAACAAACCACTTTCACTTGTTTCAATTTCCTCTAGTTGCAGGCGTGCAACTCGATCCCATTTCTCATAATATCACGTGGTAGGCGTACCACTCGATCCCATTTCATAATATCACGTGGTAGGCACGTGGTAGGCGTCCACTCGACCATTTCACAATATCCGTGGTAGGCGTACCACTCGCTCCCATTTCATAGTATCACGTGGTAGGTGTACCACTCGCTCCCATTTCATAATATCACGTGGTAGGCGTACCACTCGCTCCCATTTCATAGTATCACGTGGTAGGCGTACCACTCGCTCCCATTTCATAGTATCACGTGGTAGGCGTACCACTCGCTCCCATTTCATAATATCACGTGGTAGGCGTACCACTCGCTCCCATTTCATAGTATCACGTGGTAGGTGTACCACTCGATCCCATTTCTTTCAACACAATACACAAAGTAATCCCGGCAAGGGAGAAAGATGTTATAATAAACTATACCGTCAAGGGAACAAGATAATATAATAAACTATCCCGGCAAGGGAACAAGATAATATAATAAACTATTCCGGCAAGGGAACAAGATAATATAATAAACTATCCCGGCAAGGGAACAAGATAATATAATAAACTATCCCGGCAAGGGAGATCCAACTATAACCAAACTTACTCAATTTCTACTTAACACAATTAAATCAATACTCAGTCTCATTAATTACTGGCTCAGTGTTAAAGATTTCCAACCAAGTCCTCATAAACAACAATTAAGAATTCGATAATATAGCAATTCAGGACTCACGGTCATGCTTGACACCAGTGTATAGATACTCGTCACCATTCCTATACACCGTACTCGACAAATAGCAATTAGCAAATAAGACTCTTCTCCTATTCCCTCAAGCCAAAGTTAGACCAAACACGTACCTCAACTTCCACGGCTAAATCAATCCACAACAACTGCATTCCCTCTCGAATTCGGCTCCAACTCAATCAAATCTAAGAAATAACGACTTTATAATATCAATAATAGCTAAACAAATCAAACCCAATGCCTAAATATAGATTCCCAACCTTTCTTCCAAATATTCCAAAATCGACCNCAGAACATCAGGAATAAAAAAAAAGAAACTACATCTAATTTCTTCTAACACAGAATAAGGGAAAACAAACCACTTTTACTTGTTTCAATTTCCTCTCGTTGCAAGCGTGCAACTCGATCCCATTTCTCATAATATCACGTGGTAGGCGTACCATCGCTCCCATTTCATAATATCACGTGGTAGGCGTACCACTCGCTCCCATTTCATAATATCACGTGGTAGGCGTACCACTCGCTCCCATTTCATAGTATCACGTGGTAGGTGTACCACTCGCTCCCATTTCATAATATCACGTGGTAGGCATACCACTCGCTCCCATTTCATAATCACTCGTGGTAGGCGTACCACTCGCTCCCATTTCATAGTATCACGTGGTAGGCGTACCACTCGCTCCCATTTCATAACATCACGTGGTAGGCGTACCACTCGCTTCCATTTCATAATCACTCGTGGTAGGCGTACCGCCCGATCCCATTTCAATATCATTTGTGGTAGGCGTACCACCCGATCCCCTTTCAATATTATTTGTGGTAGGCGTACCACCCGATCCCATTTCAATAACACTTGTGGTAGGTGTACCACCCGATCCCTTTACTTTCAACTCAATACACAATAGCATCCCGGCAAGGGAACAATCAAATTAATACTCTTTCCCGGCAAGGGGACTATAACATCAAGTCAAACATCCCGACAAGGGAGAGTCAGCTATAACCAATCCTATTCAACTTCTTCCCGGCACAACTAATACCAATATCTAATCACAACGTTTCATAGGATCAAACAAGGGCACACAAGTATCAAATTAAGAACTCACGGTCATGCTTGACACCGACGCATGGATACTCGTCACCATGCCCATACGTCGTACTCAACACAAACAAGTAGCAATTATGACTCGACTCCTAATCCCTCAAGCTAGGGTTAAACCAAACACTTACCTCAAACTTCCACGGCCAATTCAATCCTCAACAACCGCTTTCCCTCTCGAATTCGGCTCCAAATCAACCAAATATATACAATAATGACTTCATAGTATCAATATGTGCTAACCAAATCAAACCCAATGTCTAATTATAGCTTTTTCATCATTTTTCCCCAAAAGGTCAAAAATGCCCTCGGGACCACATGGTCAAAACCCGAGGTTCGAACCAAAACCCGATTACCCATTCCCCCATGAACTCAAATATGTAATTTATTTTGGAATCGGACCTCAAATTGAGGTCCAAAACCCCCAATTTTCGAAAACCTAAGTTCTACCCAAAATTCTCAAGTTTCCCCGTTAAAATCTTTGTTTTGAAGTTGAAATTAAGTTAAAAGATGTTAAAGAGTGAAGAAAATGAGTTAGGAATCACTTACCAATCGTTTTGAAGAAGGAGAGTTGTTTGGAAAATCGCCTATTATGTTTTGGGCTTTTGAAAAAGTGAAAAATAACTGAAATTTCCGACTTTATATACCCTCCCTGAAGACCCAGCGCGGACCGCGCTGAAGACTGAACCAAGATGCCCCTCTCTGAACCTTCCAGCACGGACCGCACAAAAATGGTCGCGGTTTTCGCATGGACGACCGCGGCCGCGCAGCACGCACCGTGGCCGGGCAGCACGCACCGCGGACCGCGCTAAGGCGACCGCGGGCGCGCTGGAGCCTGCAATTCCCTGAACCTGCAGCATCTGATATTTCTAAGTCTAAGACCTCCCGGGACCTACTCAAAACTCACCCGAGCCCTCGAGGCTCCAAACCGAACATACACGTAAACTCAAAAATATCCTGCGGACTCATCCGTGCGATCAAATTGCCCAAACAACATCATAAACATCAAATTAGGCCCCAAGACCCATGATTCCCTTCCAAATTTTCATAAGACATCAGTTTTCCATTTTAAGTCCGAAACACGTCACACGACGTCCGTTTTCAACCAAACTTTACATAAAGCGCTTAAACCATACATAAGACTTGTACCGGGTGTCGGAACCAAAATACGAGCCCGATACCACAGTCTTTTAATCAAATTTCATTTTCCAATTTCCTTAATTATTTTCACAAAACAATTTCACATAAAAATTTATTTCTCGGACTCTCGACCTCACAATTCGACTCCGGGCATATGTCCGAGTTTTATATTTTTCTACGGACCCTCCGGAACCGTCAAATCACGAGTCCGGGTCCGTTTACTCAAAATATTAACCAAAGTAAACTTTAATCATATTAATATCAAAATTCATCAATTTTTTTACACAGAATTCATATTTAAGCTTTCCGGCTACGCGCCCGGACTGCGCACGCAAATCGAGGCAAGTAAAAATGAGGTTTTCAAGGCCTTGGAAATACGAAATGAGTAAGAAAACAGGTGATGACCCTTTGGGTCGTCACAGTTCAATCCTGTCCCCCGTTATACTTTCCGTCCAAATTTACCCCTGCCGTCCATCAAAGTTCTATATTTGCCCCTATTTTAATGGCAGAGACACGTGGCACATTCTGAATACGGAAAAGGGCCTGATATATCCCTATACTTTATTTTATTGTTCAATCCTATCCCTCGTTATACTTTCCGTCCAAGTTCACCCATGCCCTCCATCAAAGTTCTATATTTGCCCCTACTTTAACGACCGGGGCACGTGGCATATTGTAGGAGAAAGAACCAGTACAAAAACAAAAAAACTACAAACCGCCCTAGAACCCATGACCCGCATGCTCGTTTTTCCTCTCTTAATTTTTTTCCAAACTTCTCTTAAATAAAATATTTTAATCCGTGTAGGAGATTATCTTAGTCTGACAAAGAGATGAGGTTCAAAGACACAATTTTCGGCGCCGGCATGACTTCGTGAATGGTCTTGAGTACTTGGGCATGTATGAAATCTTACTATATTTATTTTAGCCGTAGAAATTACTTCCCCAGCTTCATTGAACTGTTCGAAATTGGACCCAACCTCCTATCGTTGTTTTGAGATCGCCGGAGAAAGAATTCCATCAAGGCCGTCTGAAGTTTCAAATTTTCTGCCACACCTATTTCAATTTTTTTCTTAAATCAATGAGATTGAAAGAAAATACATATGCAAGGAATTGTGGGCGACTTCGAGCAGTTTTGTTTTCAAAGGTGGAGTTTCATTCAGTGATAACAAGAGGAAGAAAAAAATGTAAGGGAGTGAGGAGTGAGAAAATAGAAGTAAAGAAAAAAATGGTGGCAACAAGCAAAGAGATGACAGAACCTTGTGTCTTTGAACCTCATCTCTTTGTCAGACTAAGATAATCTCTTACACGGATTAAAAGTTTTTATTTAAGAGAAGTTTGGAAAAAAATTAAGAGAGGAAAAACGAGCATGCGGGTCATGGGTTCTAGGGCGGTTTGGAGTTTTTTTGTTTTTGTACTGGTTCTTTCTCCTAAAATATGCCACGTGTCCCGACCGTTAAAATAGGGGCAAATATAGAACTTTGATGGAGGGCACGGGTAAACTTGGACGGAAAGTATAACGAGGGATAGGATTGAAACAATAAA
>NW_017673081.1:58415-110621 GCF_001879085.1 Nicotiana attenuata | reverse complement strand
TCCCCGGATGATACAGAATGGTAATATCATAGTCCTTGAGTAACTCAAGCCACCTCCGCTGCCTCAAATTAAGATCCTTCTGCTTGAACAAATGCTGAAGACTGCGGTGATCCGTGAATACCTCACAAGATACTCCATATAAGTAGTGCCTCCAAATCTTCAAAGCATGAACTATAGCAGCCAACTCTAAGTCATGTACAGGGTAGTTCTTCTCATGAGGCTTCAACTGACGAGAAGCATATGCAATAACTCTACCCTCCTGCATCAACACACATCCGATCCCAACTCTTGAAGCATCACAATACACGGTGTAAGAACCTGAAGCTGATGGCAAAACCAACACTGGAGCTATGGTCAAAGCGGTCTTGAGCTTCTGAATGCTCTCCTCACACTCGTCCGACCATACAAATGGTGCACCCTTCTGCGTCAACTTTGTCAAGGGCGAAGCAATAGATGAAAAACCCTGGACGAACCGGCGATAATAACCTGCCAAACCGAGGAAACTCCGAATCTCCGTGGCTGAGGATGGTCTAGGCCAACTCTGCACCGCCTCTATCTTCTTTGGATCAACCTGAATACCATCACTGGACACCACGTGCCCCAGAAAAGCCACAGAACCAAGCCAGAACTCACACTTGGAGAACTTTGCATAAAGCTTCTCCTCCCTCAATCTCTGTAATACCACTCTCAAATGTTGTGCGTGCTCCTCCTGGCTACGCGAGTACACCAGGATATCATCAATAAAAACAATCACAAATGAATCCAGATACGGCCGAAATACGCTGTTCATCAAATGCATGAACGCGGCTGGGGCATTAGTCAGCCCAAAAGACATAACTAGAAACCCATAGTGCCCATATCTAGTCCTGAAGGCAGTCTTCATAATATCCGAATCCCTGATCTTCAGCTGATGATAGCCTGAACGGAGGTCAATCTTAGAGAATACCCTTGCCCCCTGGAGCTGGTCAAACAAATCATCAATACGCGGTAGTGGATACTTGTTCTTCACTGTCACCTTGTTCAACTGCCTGTAGTCAATGCACATTCTCATTGTGCCATCATTCTTCTTCACAAATAGGACCGGTGCACCCCACGGTGACACACTAGGACGAATAAACCCCTTATCTAGGAGTTCCTGAAGCTGATCCTTTAGTTCCTTCAACTTCGCTGGTGCCATACGATACGGAGGAATGGAAATGGGTTGAGTGCCCGGCACCAGATCAATAACAATTTCAATGTCCCTGTCTGGTGGCATGCCCGACAGGTCTGCAGGAAACACATTAGGGAAGTCCCTCACAACGGGAACAGAATCAAGGCTAGGAGTCTCAGCTCCGACATCTCTCACAAAAGCCAAATACGATAGACAACCTTTCCCAACCATCCGCTGGGCCTTTAGGAAAGAAATCACCCTGCTAGGAACATAGTCAGTCATACCACGCCACTCAATCCTCGGAACACCCGGAATAGCCAACGTAACTGTCTTGGCATGACAGTCCAGAATAGCATGGTACGGAGATAGCCAGTCCATACCCAGAATAACAACAAAATCTACCATGCTCAACAACAATAAGTCAACTCGGGTCTCCCGACCCCCAATAGTCACCAGACAAGATCGATATACATGATCCACAATAATAGTATCACCCACCGGGGTAGATACGTGAACAGGCAAAGCAAGACACCCTCGGGTAGTCCCTAGGTGATGAGCAAAATATGAAGATACATAGGAATAGGTAGATCCGGGATCAAACAAAATAGAGGCATCCCTGTGGCAGACTGAGATAATACCTGTGATAACAACATCTGATGCAATGGCGTCCCTCCTGTCTGGGAGAGCATAGAATCGAGCCTGACCACCGCCAGTCCGGCCTCCACCCCTGGGGCGGCCCCTGGCTACCTGGCCTCCACCCCTAGCTGACTGGGCGGGTGCTGATGAAACAGGAGCAGAAGATGAGGGCTGATCCCTCTGCTGAGACTGACTACCACGAAGCCGAGGACGCTGTCTCCTCATATGGCCAAACTCACCGCACTCGTAGAAACTACCCGATGCTGGAGAAGGGGACTGAAGGGAACCCCTCGCTGCAGAGGAACCCTGGGTTGAAGAGGCAGGAGTAGAGCTCTGAGCTGGAAGGGTACTAAGTGAAGACTGGCCTTGCTGAAATCCTTGATGACCATGGCCCGAAGAAGCCCCACTATACTCTGGGCGACCTAAAGGAACGACCTCTGCCACACTGGAACTGGCCCCTAGACGGAGCTCCCGACGGCGAACTGTCTCAATCTCTCGAGCCATGTCAACTACCTCCTCGAACGAGGCACCCATAACCCTCTCTCTGGTCATCAAAATGCGGAGTGAATAGTTGAGGCCATCCACGAACCTCCTAATCCTCTCCCGATCAGTCGGGATCATCCAAGTAGCATGCCGAGCTAACTGCGTAAACCTCATCTCGTACTAGGTCACATACATGTCTCCCTGAATCAACCACTCAAACTGCCGACACAGCTCCTCCCTGCAAGACTGCGGTACGTACTTCTCCAGAAAGAGAGTGGATAACTGCTGCCATGTAAGGGGCGCTGCTCCAACAGGCCTACGCCTCTCAAACTCCTCCCACCAGGTAAATGCAGGCCCTGAGAACTGGAAGGTAGTAAATGCCACCCCACTCGACTCTAAGATCCCTGCGGTGCAAAGCATACGCTGACACTTATCCAGAAAACACTGGGCATCCTCGCCCTCAGCACCACTGAACGTCGGAGGCTGAAGCCTACCGAATCTCTCAAGACAACGCTGTTCATCGTCTGGCATAGCTGGAACCACATAGGCTGGAGCTGGTGCAACTGGTGCGGCTGGTGCTGCTGGTGCAACCGGCTGAGCTGGAACCGCTCCCGGTGTCTGCAATCCCTGAACAACCTGCTCCTGCGTGCGAGTGGCTGGGGTCTGACTGCTTTTCCCTGCCTGCGATGTAGCTGCTGCAGTAGTGGCTGAGACTACCTGGGTTAGGCCCGTGCAAACTGATAGTATCTGAGCCAAGGTCTCCTGGAGACCCGAAATCACAATGGGCACTGCTGGTGCCGCACAGGTACTGCTGGAGCATCAACAAATGGAGTCTGGCCCTGAACTGGGGTAACTGGTGGGTCAACAGGTGCTGCCCCTGCTGCTCTGCCTCGACCACGACCACGACCGCGTCCACGGCCTCTAGTGGGTGGTACTGGTGGTCGTCCATCACGTCCGGTAGCACGAGTTCTCGCCATCTGCGAGAGAATAGAATACAGAAGTTTAGTTCTCGGAACAACAAAGCCGCACGACAAGAATTTCAAGAATATGAAGTTTTCCTAAAGGTTCTGCAGCCTCTCAAGGAGAAATACAAGCGTCCCCGTACTGCTCCACGAGACTCTACTAAACCGGCTCATGACTCGCGAGGCCTAGTAACCTAGGCTCTGATACCAACTTGTCACGACCCCAATCCCGGTCGTGATGGCGCCCAACACAATGCTAGGCAAGCCCGACCATTTAAACATTCCCAAATCCAAACACGCAACCCATTACCAATTAATAGAGTTAAATTATCAGATAACATAATTTCAACCCGTAGTAATAGACAGAAATAGTGCGGAAAAACCATAACAAATGCCAATACAACTCCCAACAAATCTGGGGTCACGAGTCTAGAGCCTCTAAATACAACTGAGTAGCAAAATCTAAACATATGAAAGTCTAGGATGCGGGAAAGCAAAGGGATAAAGGGAGAAGTCGGGTCCTGCGGACGCCAGGCAACTACCTCGACAACTCCTGTGATAATCTGGAGAGCAGCAACAACTCTACTAAGCCTCCAGAACACCTGTATCTGCACACATGGTGCAGGGAGTAAAGTGAGTACTCCAACTCAGTGAGTAATAAGCATAGATAATGGCTAAAGATAAGAAATCACGAAATATTACAAGGTAAAGCTATAATTGGCAAGCCAGCACATTTAAAGGTGAGATAACAGCAAATCAAATGACAGGTAAAGCAAATAAATACCAATGCATGAATGCAATGCAATGCATATGATCGTTGCGGCACGCAACCCGATCCATTTGGGTACCCGCGCTCACTGTGGGGGTTCAGACTCCGGAGGGGCTCCTACAGCCCAAGCGCCATATTGACATAACATCGCTGCAGCGTGCAGCCCGATCCATGCTCAGTCCAAAATATGCAAGCAAGCCACTCGGGCAATATTAAGTAATAGCTCTCAGCTCCAAACGTCAGAAAATGTAGTTTAAGTTTTTAAATCTTAGAAATATGACTGAACATTTCAAAACAATGTTTAACTCAGGACTGAAATCATTTAACATGCTAAGTATCATGGAAACAGTGATAATAATCCCTGAAGGATTCAAATAATCGGCACAAAGCCCAAATATATCCATAAGATCCAAGTAGGATGATTACCAATCAATCTCTAGTCAAGAACACAGTATGAACATCACGACGGACTAAGTCATAGTCCCCAATCACAAACGACCCCGCACTCGTCATAGAGTACGTGTCTCACCTCAATATAGCGTCACAATGCGATATACCGGGGTTTCAAACCCTCAGGTCATTATCTACATCTATTACTCACCTCAAGCCAGCCACAAGTCTAGCTCGCTATGCCTTTTCCTCTCGAATCAACCCCCCACTTGTCGAATCTAGTCAAAACCACAAGGAGTACATTTCTATAGGCCAAAGAAACATAACCCAATCGAAAGGACTCGAAAAATACCAAAAATCACGAAGTTGGCAAAACCCGAGCCCCGGGCCCACTTCTCGAAAAATTACAAAATTCACATCACCGGATTCCTCGTCTCGCCACGAGTCCATACATATCAAATTTACCAAAATCGGAGTTCAAATGCCCCTTTCAAATCCCAAATTTTCATTTCAAAAACCAAGCCCTAGTTCTTCCAATTTTTACCCAAATTTCCAAGAATTAAAGGTTGATTCTTCAAAAAAAAAATGGCGTTTCTAGGTCACGAGACTTACCTCCAATCAATTCCCGTCAAAATCCTCTTCAATTTCTACCAAAAAGCTCTTAAGGTGGTTAACAATGGAGGCAAAATGAATAGGCTCGCGGATGAAATAATCAATTAAAACCCTTCTGCCCAGGTGTTTTTAACCCTATGCGATCGCGGCCCGAGGCATGCGATCATGATGAAAAAATTCTCAGGGATTCAAAAACGTTCTATGCGAACGCAACAGGAGCTATGCGATCGCGGTTAACAATTTCCCAAACCTACGCGAACGCGCCCAATTTTATGCGAATGTGTAGAATAAAAACTTGCTGCCCCAAAATCCTCTTATGCGAACGCGGGATGTACCATGCGATCGCGTAGCTTTACCTCCCAGTGCTATGCGATCGCGACTCAATGGATGCGATCGCATAGGCCAATTTTTCCTTCTGCAACATCTGCTGAAACCTGCAACTTTCAATAGCTAAACTTGGTCCGTTTGACCACCCGAAATCATCCCGAGGCCCCCGGGACCTCAACCAAAAGCACCAACACATCCTAAAACGTTATTCAAACTTGCTCAAATCTTCAAAACACATCAAACAACGCTAAAACCATTAAATCACATCGGATTCAAGCCTAAGTTTCTTCAAAACTTCCGAAATACGCATTTGATCAAAAACCCAACCAAAAAACCACCGAATGACCTGAAATTTTGCACACATATCCAAAATACCTAACGAAGCTACTGCAACTCTTGGAATTCCATTCCGACCCCCGGATCAAAATCTCACCTACCAACCGGAATTCGCCAAAATACTAACTTCGCCAATTCAAGCCTAATTCTACACCGGACCTCCAAAATCAATTCCGATCGCACTCCTAAGTCACAAATCATCCCCCGAAGCTAACAGAATCACCGAAATTCATATCCGAGCCCTCTAACTCAATAGTCAACATTCGGTTGACTTTTCCAATATAAGCCTTCCTTAAAGAGACTAAATGTCTCATTTCCTATCCAAACCAATCCAATTCAACTCTAAACTCACCCGATGTCGATAATGAAACATGAAGAAGCAATAAATGGGGAAAACGGGGCTGTAATACATAGGACGACGGGTCGGATCGTCACAATTTATTTAGTCCATTTTATAAACCACAATAATCAAGTTAATGTTGGTTAGTCGACATTTAGTAAAAATTTGGGGGAAGTGCACAGTTAGCCACACTAACTAGAGATGTCTTTACTCTTTAACCACTGTTTAAAATGTATTTACTCTTTAACCAGCACTTAATAAATTTTTACCTGCCCGGACGAGAATACCCCTGTGTAAGAAATGGGTGTTGTGTGATTATTAAGGATATGAATCCTTAACTTCATGAATGCTGTGTAAATATTAAGGACAAAGTATCCTGTATTTGCACCTTCCATTGTTAAACTTTAGGACATCACGTCCTTAACTTCATATGTGCAGTATAAATGTTAAGGACATGACTTCCTTAACTTCATGTGTTCAGTGTCAATGTTAAGGACATAATGCCTTTAACTTGTATTTGCACCTTTGTTAAACTTTAGGACCTCATGTTCTTAACTTCATATGTGTAGTGTAAATGTTAAGGACATAATGTCCTTAACTTTATGAGTGTTGTGTAAATATTAAAGACTTGGTGTCCTTAACTTCATGAATGATGTGTAAATATTAAGGACAAAGTGTCCTGTATTTGCACCTTCCATGGTTAAACTTTAGGACATCATGTCCTAACTTCATACGTGCAGTGTAAATATTAAGGACATAGTGTCCTTAACTTTATGAGTGTTGTGTAAATATTAATGACATGGTGTCCTTAATTTCATGAATATTGTGTAAATATTAAGGACAAAATATCCTGTATTTGCACCTTCCGTTGTTAAACTTTAGGACATCATGTCCTAACTTCATATGTGCAGTGTAAATATTAAGGACATGACGTCCTAACTTCATGTGTGTAGTGTAAATGTTAAGGACACCATGTCCTTAATATTTACACAGCACTCATGAAGAAAGGGTAAAAACATCTTTTCGTATTAATTTTAATAGAACAGTGACTATTTTTGCTCAGCATTAAAAATACTGGATAAAAACTAAATACCATATCAAAAAATGGCTATCCCACGCCATTTCTACTAAAAATTTCAACATTTGATCATCTTATAATTTCGACTACATACACTTTGCAAGTATATCCGCCTATATGACTTAGCAAGCATCCAAAAATAATTGTCGCATAAGATTAAATGGACCATACCCACTTTAGATCCATTTCTCCCTTAATGTGATTTGACCCATAACTCAAATGAGTTTCAATAGGGGAAAAAACACACACCGCTAATAAAATTAGTTCTTGTAATTTTTTGTGGGTTTTTTATCGTACAAATACAATATTTCTTTTGTCTAAACCATTGCAATAGGTTGTCTGTAATTGCATGTTCATCGTGAAAATAGACCCAAATTAGCCTTATTATTATTCTTGTATGCTTATGATACATTAATATGTTATGTAAGATGAATACAATACTATTTTAATTTCACTAAAAAATTATAAATATGTTATGCGAGTTGGATACAGTCGTATTTTAACTTTAATAGATTTATAAAACGACTCGGATGGGGCATACAAACAAGATAAGATTTTTTTAGTATAGAATAATTATAAATAGGAATTATGCAACAGAAAAGGCAAGAATTTTGTAGTATAGGATAATTATTTTAAACTAATGGATCTAAAGTGGGTATAATCTATTAAAGTTTATGTGGCATTTATTTTTGGATTTTTCTCATTAAATTTTATGCCATGTCATATTTATGGTTGGGTTTTGAGCCTATTTGACTTTTAAGTGACAATGTGAAAGTTTAGTTACTTTTAAATTACAAAAAACAATTAAGTAACTTTAGTAAAATTGAAATATAGTTGAGTGACCATAAGTGAAATTAACCCCAAATAAACGCACCAAAAGCTCAGATTTTGGACTTATTGATATACTCTTTACTGAAGACTTGAGCATATTGCAAAGAGAATCTACCAACTAGGCCACTACAGAGTCAAAATCTAAACTTTTTGCTTGATGCTAATTCTATTTGACTGCAATTTGTGAATCATTTGATAAATGCTTATACAACGTCGTTTTGTTAAGCATTGTCCTACTCTTTAGATTTTCAAACAAGAAACAAAATATTCTCCGTTGGAACTCTGGATCAACCTGATTAATACACCGGTCAAGTGTCAAATCCACAAAACATATGAAACAGATTAATTTACACCATGTGTTATAGCTAGGATTCGAATCTGATCTCTAAATTGTTACTCACATGCCTGAACCACAATCTGCTTGTATACAGGGTGCCACTATTAATATATTTTCTAAAAACAAATATATGTGTACATAAAAATTATGCAGAATTTTTCGAGTGTCGGTGACCCCTCACTTGATAACATAGGTCCGCCTCTACATATAGTCGCTTATTAGCTCGTTTCCCTAATATCTTACTATAAGAGGTTTCTCGAAAAAACTACTTTCTTACTTGGCTATTAATGAAGGCTTGTAACTCGTTCAATCAGTTTACCAGTTTATGATGTTAGTACATTGTATACGGGTGGAACCGAACCCTTGAGACACCTCGGTTTCCAATGAAATAACGAAGTGATGGCAAAGAACCATAATCAAGACAAGGAGTCCCTCGAGCCGGGGTCCGGGGGCACAATGCCCGCCCTCGGGAATATCGGGGTCATAACCCCGGGATCGGTCCAAATCCCAAAAGACTTCAGAGAGCATTATCGGGCAACTGAGCACGATTAACAAAAGGCCGTGATATCCATGACCAGCCGAGTATCATGACATGGATCTCGGCACGTACCGGCGAAAATTCGGTGATCAGTTAAACGAAAGACTTTTACCTTTTATGGAATTGTACTTAGAGTAGGACTCCCTTACTATATAAAGGAGGGTCTGACTATTCGTTAGACACACTGTAACACGCATATCAAGACAATACACTCTTATTTTCTCTGTTATTCAATTTTCTTACACTTGTTCATCAGTGCTTCGTTATTGTGAGTCCAGGATCCAGGGCAGATATTTCATTAAAGCTGTCGTTAAGTTTGGAATCATTCCCCCTTTAAGTGGTTTGACAATTTACCACGTCCTTTGTTTGTTTAATCTAACTCAATATACTGTTTGTATTGAGTTCACTCATATATCCTTAAAACCACTTACAAATTTAATTGTTATCCGTTTTTAGGGTAAACAGCTTGGCGTCCACCGTGGGGCTAGGTATAATAGTGGCAATTTGATACAAATTTTCATAACACACTCTATTTTTAACTTGTTCTTTGAGCTTTTTAATTTCAGGTCAAAATTTAAAATGTCAAACTCCAAATCTGCCCCTTTAAACGTGGATGCTGAGTCTGACCACCATGGCGAGAACAACAACGTGGTACCCAGCAGTGGGGTGCCCCCTGTTGACCCTAATGGAGTCCCAGTCATTGATCCAATCGATGCTAACTCGCACGTGGCTATTGGAGCAAACTTACCTACTGACCCCAAAAACAGCATTCGGGGGGGAGGGGGGAATCGATGGCCGGGAGTACACACGACGGCAAATGTGACGGGATCAACTTGCGCGTGATCTTCTAGATGTTACAAGCTCCACAGGCAGCGATAACCCAGTTGCAGAACCAAAGCCGCGCTCCCAACAGAGTCGAGCTCGAATTGCCCCGGGAAAACGCCCGCATAAGTGAACTGACCACAGAAAGGCCTGACGAAGCCGCGATAATAAAGATGCTTGAGGACCTGACGAAACGGGTGAAATCGGGAAAAAGAAAATCGAAGCCAATGACAAAAAAAGTGAAAACCTACAACTCCAGGGTTGATCAAATCCCAGGAGCGCCACTGATACTGAAGGGCCTGGATTCCAAGAAATTTATTCAAAAACCTTTTCCTTCGAGCGCAGCCCCAAAGTCGATCCCCAAGAAGTTCTTCATGCTCGAAATTTTGAAGTACAACAGAACAATCGATCCAAATGAGCACGTAACCTCCTAAACGTCCACCATCAAGGGAAACGACCTGGAAGATGATGAAATCGAATCCATTCTGCTGAAAAAGTTCGGAGAGACCTTGTCGAAAGGAGCCATGATATGGTATCACAACTTACCCCCGAATTCTACTAACTCGTTTGCTATGCTTGTCGTTGCCTTTGTAAAAGCGCACGCTGGGGCCATAAAGGTCAAAACCAGAAAATCAGACCTTTTCAAGGTGAAGTAACGGGATAATGAGATGCTCAGGGAATTCGTATAGAGATTTCAAATTGAAAGGATGGACCTGCCTCCTGTCGCAGATGACTGGTCCGTTCAGGCCTTCACCCAGGGACTCAATACTCGAAGCTCATTGGCTTCACAACAGTTGAAGCAAAATCTGATAGAATACCCAGCGGTAACTTAGGCCGACGTCCATAACCGGTACCAATCAAAAATCAGGGTCGAAGATGATCAACTCGGGTCCCCTTCGGTTTCCGTTTATCCCGTCAGAGCTAGTGACAGATCCAAAAGAGAAATTAATCGTGAACCAAGATAAAATGGAGACCGGTATGAACTATACAATGGATATCGAAAAGTTAATGGATATGGACGAAACCCTATGAGAAGTGAAAGAAGAAGACACCGAGGTCCTTATTGGGGACTCATGAGCAAAAGCGGTTTTGAAAGACCCATTGAGCCTAAGGAAGTGCCCAGGTTATCGGAGTACAACTTCAACGTCGATGTTGCAGCCATCGTATCGGCCATCGGACGCATCAAAGAGACCAAGTGACCTCGACCTTCACAATCTGACCCTTCCCAAATGGACCCCAACCTAATGTGTAAATATCATGGCACTCGCGGCCACAGGACTGAAGACTGCCGACAACTGAGAGAGGAGGTAGCCCGGTTATTCAACAATGGACACCACCGTGAGTTTCTAAGTGATCGAGCCAAAAATCACTTAGGGAATAGGGACTCCAACAAACAGATCGACCAAGAGGAACCTCAACACGTCATTAACATGATCATTGGTTGTCACGATCCCGGTTCGCCCTCCATGAACCGTCGTGACGACACCTAGTCTCTACGACTAGGTAAGCCTAAATTGCGGAAAAGAAATCAAAATTTGCGGAAGTAAAACTATTTAAAACAGAAATAAGAAATAACCAGTGTTTAAATGTGCCGCTCGGCATACACCATATTTAACTCTCAAAACCAACACATAAATCCAAGACCCGGAAACCCATGAATCACAAGCTAAGACAGAGAAATACTACATAGCTCTAACTCCGGAATTTTGTCTAATAAGAACGGAAGGCACAGAAGGGCTAAAATACTAAAAGCAGGAATGGAAAGGGACTCCTCGGTCTGCGGACGCGGCAGATGTACCTCGAAGTCTCTAAGTAGTCGCCTCCCTCAAGGATGATAAGCCTGAGAAGAAGTACCTAGATCTGCACATGAAAAACATGCGCAGAAGAGGCATGAGTACACCACAGCGGTACTCAGTAAGTGCCAAGCCTAACCTCGGTCGGGTAGTGACGAGGAAGTTCAGGTCCTTACTGAGGTAAATAATAATAATAATAACAGGTTAAGATAAACAATATAATTGAGAATCTACAGTAAGAGTCTATACATGATAATAAGAGTACAATAACGAAAACAAAATATAAAGACAAATCACCAGGTAACACCACTCACAACAGGGATAATAATCAGAGGTCTCTTGGTATCCCGAGGATCTCTTGGTATCCTCAATATATACACACTAGGGATCTCTTGGTATCCCGAGGATCTCTTGGTATCCCCAATGTATGCCAAGGATCTCTTAGTATCCCGAGGATCTCTTGGTATCCTCAATGTATGATAGGGATCTCTTGGTATCCCGAGGATCTCTTGGTATCCTCAATGTATGATGGGGATCTCTTAGTATCCCGAGGATCTCTTGGTATCCTCAATATACGTGCCAGGGATCTCTTGGTATCTCGCACCTCAGTCCAAATCATAAGTACGTACAGGGGATCTCCCGGGATGCCGTCCCGTAGTCCCAAATTAAAACACAGAAGCAACACAAGGATACTCAATTAAATGCTAAATACGTATCAAGTAAGCAGTTAATTCTAGTCTAACATGCTTCATGTAATGCAATTAAAGCAGTTTAAGCAAAAGGCAATTAAGTCAACTAAACATGCTTTTCTAAACTAACAACAGGCTAAAGTCGCAAGTAGAATAAACAGGAAGGAAATGAACTCAGCTTAAATACTAAAAATAAAACCGGGTTTTTTAACAATTAGCTCAAGTACGCGCTCGTCACCTCACGTGCAAGGCATTTCAATTATCAATTATCATATCCTAAGGGGAAGGTCCCCCACACAAGGTTAGACAAGCCACTTACCTCGAACCGGCTCAAAATCAACTAGAAACCACGCTCTTGCCACGAGTATCCGACTCCAAATGGCCCAAATCTATTCAATTCCATTTCATAATGTAAATAATACTTCAAGAAGCTGAATCTACAATTAAATTCTAAGCTAATACGCGAAATTATGTAAAAATGACCAAAATGCCCCTCGGGCCCACGTCTCGGAATCGGGTAAAATTTATATTTCCAGAAACCTCGTACTCTCACGAGTCTAACCATACCAAAATTGTCCAAATCTCATAACATTTCGACCCTCAAATCCGTGATTCTATCCGAGAGGGTTTTCTAAACTTTTCCAACTAAATTCACGGATTAAATGCCAAAACTAGTAATAGATTCGAGTAATCAAACCAAAATTAAGTTAAGAACACTTACCCCATTGTTCCCTCTGAAAATCTCTCGAAAAATCGCCTCACCCGAGCTCCAAATCACCAAAAATGGAAAATGGGACGAAATAATCTGTCCAGCAATTTCGCACCTGCGGTTACTGTTCACCGCAGGTGCGGTTACTATTCACCACAGGTGCTGTACTGTTCACCGCAGGTGCAGTTACTATTCACCGCAGGTGCGGTTACTATTCACCGCATAAGCGAGAAATGCAGAAGCTGAAATTTCAGCAGCTTTCTTCAAGTCCGAATTGATCCGTTAACCTTCCGAAACTCACCCGAGGCCCCCGGGACCTCAACCAAACATGCCAACCAATTCTAAAACATCATTCAAACTTGTACCAATCTTCAAAATACTTCAAACAACATCAACACACCTATTTTTCATCGAATTCAAGCCTAAGAATTTCAAAAACTCTAAAAATACGCTTTCGATAAAAATGTCTATCAAACCTCGTCCGAATGACTTGAAATTTTGCACACACGTCACATTCAACACTACGGAGCTACTCCATCTTCCGGAATTTCATTCCGGCCCTCGAATAAAAATCTCGCTATCGAACCGGAAACTTCCAAAATTCAACTTTCGGCATTTCAAGCCTAAATTAGCTATGGACCTCCAAAACACAATCTGACCACGCCCCTAAACCCGAAATCACCTAACGGAGCTAATAGAACCATCGAATTTCCATTTCGAGGCCGTCTTCACACTGTTCCGACTACGGTCGATTTTCCAACACTTAAGCTCTCATTTAGGGACTAAGTGTCCCAAAACTCTCCGAAACTCAAAACCGAACATCTCGGCAAATCAAAATAGCAGAAATAAACTTGGGGGAAGTAGTTAATAGGGGATCGGGGCGTAAATTCCAAAAATGACCGGCCGGGTCGTTATATCCTCCCACACTTAAACATTCGTTCGTCCTCGAACGAGCACAAAGACATACCTGTAGTAGTGAAAAGATGAGGGTACTGGCTGCGCATATCCTGCTCGGTCCCCCAGGTCGCCTCCTCGACCGGCTGACGTGGCAGTGGAAACTGTGCGGTACGGGTACTCCAAGACCCCTGAACACCTGGAACCCTGTGTATAATCTGAGATGCAAACTGAGCTGGCTGACCCACAAAACCTCTACCATGCCGTACTCTTCCTCCAAAATAAGGAACAGTGGGTCTCTCTAGTCTACGAGGCCTCCTCACTCCCCTATACTCTCTCTTCTGACCTCATCTGCCCTCTCTCTCCTGGACCCACCTGTCCTCTACTCGTCGAGAGGCCCTCACCACACGCTGCCAGGCCCGTTCCAACATATGCTCACCGTATCAATAGCCACTCGCGGTACCAAAACATGACCGTATGCCTTTGCTGACTTCACACCTTGCACCACTTTACTCACAGGACCACAATAACATTCTCTGATCAATTTAGTCGAAATTCCAGAAATCTGATGCTCCCATTGCACCTCATGACCTACATAGGTCTTGCTCTAACTCTTACAATACCGCCAAGATGGAAGAGGTGTGTAGAAATTCATACCCAACTGCCGAATCAACAAATCATTGATCTATACTCCTGGTAAGAACCATCACCTCATTCTGAACCAAATAATGGTCCTAGCTCCTTAATATACCATATAATCGGATTGCACTAATCCTAAATCCAATGATCTAGTCTCACCCAGTACGAACCGCTCAGGCAATAAGCCATCCCGGACATGATCAAAAGTCTCATATGATGCCACAATGTGCCAATAGGCTATAAACTCGAACGCAACTGAGGTGCGATATACGATCTGGAATCTCGAGAGCCATCCTGCTCATATAACATCATCTCTAAGCGGAACCTCAACACACAAGAAATTTATCAAGCCGTCTCACAAATCATACGGCGCAACATACATTTCATGAAATAGCTGACAACGAAATAGTACCCTGACTAATCCAAAGGAGTGCATTGCTGAAATGAACACATCTAGCCTGATATAGAGCCCATATTAACATTTAGATCCATCCACAGACCTCAAGCTGATTCTGATCACACTGAACTAGGCTAATAACCTTTCGAAGGTCCATAATAACTCCCTTTGTTTTTCTCATAACACACGAGAACTACCATCATAACCGGGGCAAATCCTCCACGGTCCGCAACCCAATAAGTCGAGTGCCCTCCAAGCATAAATTCTCAAATTAATGGTATCACCACCGTCTTCATACTTGGTTTAAATCTTAAGTCAACCAAGTGACTACATGCCACACTTATACAATCTTCCTATGGGGCACGCTCCCACGACCTTCCATAACAGACAACAAATATGCGTATCCATACCACCAGCCGCACTAACGCTGGGGAAGCGTTCAAGAATCCATAAGCAGGATGCAAGGCCTTTTTCACAAAACACCGATCTCAGGTGACACTGAATACGATACCCACTTACTTTAAACATCGAAACTCCTTTACTGCTCATCCGAGCTCGCGACATCCTTGTCAACACCGAACTGCAACCTTGATCCTCACTTCAAATTCCACACCACACACTGCACCAACATGCCAATATACAATAGAACACGATTTTCATCATAACTCTGTAACCACTAATAGATTAACACTTCATCATATAAAACTTTTCAATTAACTCACTTCAGGGGAACTATAGCAACACACAGGTGAATTCTCATAACCGTAGAATATGCAAATCTCTAAGTAGCGGTCTAAGCCACCAAAGCCCTTCCGGGATTCGCCTACACATGACAGGCCAAAACAGTGGAATACTTCTGAATAACATCAATTACGGCGGTCGACAAGCCTCACACGCGCCGTCAAGAATCACTTGCATAACTTGGTCATGTTGAAGGAAATGATCACTACCACCAATATGCCAATTCAACTATGGCTAACCAATCTATCTTCTTCCAAATTAATTCTTGATTGCCTTAGAATAATAATGACTCCATTCAACACATAACACACTCCATCCGCACTCATCCCGGGTGACCTTGAATCACGAGACCATGCTGTGTCAATCCCACGATTTATTTCATACCTCCCAAATGCTACACTGCGAGTCAAAATATCATAGAATATTCTGTGCCTCTTCTCATAAGCTGCTACAAAGCTTGATTCTTAACCGTAGGCTCGAAATCATTAGGCACCACGCTTTGCCCCTTTGAATCCACTAGGACCGTTGTTAAGAGCCACCCGCTCTGACTTGACCCCGAATATAATCAACTCCATGAATCTTCTAGAACACGAATACCCTCTCGACGAAGCACCCGACAGAATCACTTCCCTTGAAACCCGCCTCTATACAAGGCATAAATCCTGAATCCAAGCTCACTCTCTAGCTGCACAAGTCCATTCACCCCTCGTGGACATCAATTAAATATGCGACAACATCCTTCCAATTCAAAGTTACGTTGTATCCTTCTTCATTTCAAGTAGCTCCTTTCCGTTATATCAAATCTCCTGCTGCATAATAGCCCAATACTTCAAATTAAATCCGTAGACCCCAATCGTCAATCACTAAAAATTCCCAAGTCATTTCCAAACACTCCTTAAGGTGCGTAGTCATCCTAGCACAAAGCCATATACAAATACGCCACTCTCCCACTTTGGCGGAACTCACCCCTCTAATCGACCACTCGACCTTTGCTTCTTATACCTGGCCTTCTAGAAATTTTAACCACCGCTTGACACTCCCCACATGTCTTTCCTCATCCTTTGCTGCTCAGTTGTTTTGCCTTAATAAAATCTATCTTCGTGGCACTTGAACCCACAATTCTCTACTAACTTTAAACCTTTCCGGAGATCATCTTTCTCGAGCCGACCACATTAGAAACACCTATTCAATCCTGAACCACCACACCCCGCGATATCCAACAGTCTTTTCTCCAATATTACTTCACAATATCCTACCCCAAAGGCGAATTGCAGAAGACCATAACACTGGCGAACTTAACACATACAATTGAGGACGACGACACTACATCGTAGATAAAAATTCCACCACGCTTGAATTTACCAAGTCTCGTTACTCCATCACCCCAAATCTGGACATTCATAGGCCAATTGCTTTTCCTCCGCCGAAAGTGAAATATCCTATCTCTGAATCGTGCACTGAGTAGATTTCCTTTCAACTCATTCACCGCCCCATCACATAGGCAAGTCTCCTACCATCAAGTCAATATTGTGCGATAACCAATCGCGAGCATAATAGAAACCTGTGCATAGCCTCCCAGCTCTTAGAAGCACAACTATCGAGCTAAAATGATAGAAAAATCCTTCCGCAAGACGACGATAATAGCTCACCCAACTATACCGGGAGAAACATCCCGCACCGCATCTGTAGTACCATTACAATTCTTCAATTCTCGATTTATAACAATGGTTCGCATCGTGTAAGATTGAGCAGGAAGAAAACAAGGGCATAAGCCTCAAGGAATCAAGTCGCACGATGAGGAAATCAAGAAGTGGAATTTTCCTAATAGTTACATAGCCTCTCGTAGATAAGTACAGACGTCTCCGTACCGATCAGTGAGACTCTAATAAACCGGCTTGTGATCCATGACTCCTATGAACCTAGAGCTCTGATACCAACTTGTCACGATCCCAGTTCGCCCTCCGTGAACCATCGTGACGGCACCTAGTCTCTACGACTAGGTAAGCCTAAATTGCGGGAAAAAAATCAAAATTTGGGGAAGTAAAACTATTTATAACAGAAATAAGAAATAACAGTGTTTAAATGTGCTGCTCGGCATACACCATATTTAACTCTCAAAACCAACACATAAATCCAAGACCCGGAAACTCATGAATCACAAGCTAAGACAGAGAAATACTATATAGCTCTAACTCCGAAATTTTGTCTAATAAGAACGGAAGGTACAAAAGGGCTAAAATACTAAAAGCAGGAATGGAAAGGGACTCCTCGGTCTGCGGACGCGGTAGATGTACCTCAAAGTCTCTAAGTAGTCGCCTCCCTCAAGGATGATAAGCCTGAGAAGAAGTACCTGGATCTGCACATGAAAAACATGCGCAGAAGAGGCATGAGTACACTACAGCGGTACTCAGTATGTGCCAAGCCTAACCTCGGTCGGGTAGTGACGAGGAAGGTCAGGGCCCTACTGAGGTAAATAATAATAATAATGACAGGTTAAGATAAACAATATAATTGAGAATCTACAGTAAGAGTCTATACATGATAATAAGAGTACAATAACGGAAACAGAATATAAAGACAAATCACCAGGTAACACCACTCACAACAGGGATAATAATCAGAGGTCTCTTGGTATCCCGAGGATCTCTTGGTATCCTCAATATATATACACTAGGTATCTCTTGGTATCCTGAGGATCTCTTGGTATCCTCAATATATACACACTAGGGATCTCTTGGTATCTCGAGGATCTCTTGGTATCCTCAATGTATGCCAGGGATCTCTTAGTATCCCAAGGATCTCTTGGTATCCTCAATGTATGATAGGGATCTCTTGGTATCTCGAGGATCTCTTGGTATCCTCAATATACGTGCCAGGGATCTCTTAGTATCCCGCACCTCAGTCCAAATCATAAGTACGTACAGGCGACCTCCCGGGATGCCGTCCCGTAGTCCCAAATTAAAACACACAGAAGCAACACAAGGATACTCAATTAAATGCTAAATACGTATCAAGTAAATAGTTAATTCTAGTCTAACATGCTTCACGTAATGCAATTAAAGCAGTTTAAGCAAAAGGCAATTAAGTCAGCTAAACATGCTTTTCTAAACTAACAACAGGCTAAAGTCGCAAGTAGAATAAGTAGGAAGGAAAGGAACTCAGCTTAAATACTAAAAATAAAATTGAGTTTTTCAACAATTAGCTCAAGTATGCGCTCGTCACCTCACGTACAAGGCATTTCAATTATCAAATATCATATCCTAAGGGGAAGGTCCCCACACAATGTTAGACAAGCCACTTACCTCGAACCGGCTCAAAATCAACTAGAAACCACGCTCTTGCCACGAGTATCCGACTCCAAATGGCCCAAATCTATTCAATTCCATTTCATAATGTAAATAATACTTCAAGAAGCTGAATCTACAATTAAATTCTAAGCTAATACGCGAAATTATGTAAAAATGACCAAAACGCCCCTTGAGCCCACGTCTCGCGGGTAAAATTTATATTTCCAGAAACCTCGCACTCTCACGAGTCTAACCATACCAAAATTGTCCAAATCCCATAACATTTTGACCCTCAAATCCGTGATTCTATCCGAGAGGGTTTTCTAAACTTTTCCAACAAATTTCACGGATTAAATGCCAAAACTAGTAATAGATTCGAGTAATCTAACCAAAATTAAGTTAAGAACACTTACCCCATTGTTCCCTCTGAAAATATCTCGAAAAATTGCCTCACCCGAGCTCCAAATCGCCAAAAATGGAAAATAATCTGTCCAGCAATTTTCGCACCTGCGGTTACTGTTCACCGCAGGTGCGGTTACTATTCACCGCAGGTGCGGTACTGTTCACCGCAGGTGCGGTTACTATTCACCGCAGGTGCGGTTACTGTTCACCGCAGGTACGGTTATTGTTCACCACAGAAGCGAAAAATGCAGAAGCTGAAATTTCAGCAGCTTTCTTCAAGTCCGAATTGATCCGTTAACCTTCCGAAACACACCCGAGGCCCCTGGGACCTCAACCAAACATGACAACCAATCCTAAAACATCATTCAAACTTGTACCAATCTTCAAAATACTTCAAACAACATCAACACACCTATTTTTCGTCGAATTCAAGCCTAAGAATTTCAAAAACTCTAAAAATATGCTTTTGATCAAAAAGTCTATCAAACCTCGTCCGAATGACCTGAAATTTTGCACACACGTCACATTCAACACTACAGAGCTACTTCATCTTCCAGAATTTCATTCCGTCCCTCGGATCAAAATCTCGCTATCGAACTGGAAACTTCCAAAATTCAACTTTCGGCATTTAAGGCCTAAATTAGCTACGGACCTCCAAAACACAATCCGACCACGCCCCTAAACCCGAGATCACCTAACGTAGCTAACGGAACCATCATATTTCCATTCCGAGGCCGTCTTCATACTATTTCGACTACGGTCGATTTTCCAAATGAGCACGTAACAATCGATCCAAATGAGCACGTAACCTCCTAAACGTCCACCATCAAGGGAAACGACCTGGAAGATGATGAAATCGAATCCATTCTGCTGAAAAAGTTCGGAGAGACCTTGTCGAAAGGAGCCATGATATGGTATCACAACTTACCCCCGAATTCTACTAACTCGTTTGCTATGCTTGTCGTTGCCTTTGTAAAAGCGCACGCTGGGGCCATAAAGGTCAAAACCAGAAAATCAGACCTTTTCAAGGTGAAGTAACGGGATAATGAGATGCTCAGGGAATTCGTATAGAGATTTCAAATTGAAAGGATGGACCTGCCTCCTGTCGCAGATGACTGGTCCGTTCAGGCCTTCACCCAGGGACTCAACACTCGAAGCTCATTGGCTTCACAACAGTTGAAGCAAAATCTGATAGAATACCCAGCGATAACTTAGGCCGACGTCCATAACCGGTACCAATCAAAAATCAGGGTCGAAGATGATCAACTCGGGTCCCCTTCGGTGTCCGTTTATCCCGTCAGAGCTAGTGACAGATCCAAAAGAGAAATTGATCGTGAACCAAGATAAAATGGAGACCGGTATGAACTATACAATGGATATCGAAAAGTTAATGGATATGGACGAAACCCTATGAGAAGTGAAAGAAGAAGACACCGAGGTCCTTATGGGGACTCATGAGCAAAAGCGATTTTGAAAGACCCATTGAGCCTAAGGAAGTGCCCAAGGTTATCGGAGTACAACTTCAACGTCGATGTTGCAGCCATCGTATCGGCCATCGGACGCATCAAAGAGACCAAGTGACCTCGACCTTCACAATCTGACCCTTTCCCAAATGGACCCCAACCTAATGTGTAAAATATTCATGGCACTCGCGGCCACAGGACTTGAAGACTGCCGACAACTGAGAGAGGAGTAGCCCGGTTATTCAACAATGGACACCACCGTTGAGTTTCTAAGTGATCGAGCCAAAAATCACTTAGGGAATAGGGACTCCAACAAACAGGATCGACCAAGAGGAACCTCAACACGTTCATTAACATGATCATTGGTTTGTTCACGATCCCGGTTCGCCCTCCGTGAACCGTCGTGACGACACCTAGTCTCTACGACTAGGTAAGCCTAAATTGCGGAAAAGAAATCAAAATTTGCGGAAGTAAAAGTATTTAAAACAGANAGATAACCAAACTTGCAGAAAATAAAACGATTTAAGAACAGAAATAAAGCAATAATAGTGTTAAATGTGGCACTCGGCATACACCATATATATATAAGTCTCAAAACCAATATCCCATCCAAGACCCGGAAACCCACGAATCACAAGCTAAGACAGAGAAATACTACATAGCTCTAACTCCGGATTTTTTTGTCTAATAAGAACAGAAGGTACAGAAGGGCTAAAATACTAAAAGCAGGAATGGAAAGGGACTCCTCGGTCTGCGGACGCGGCAGATGTACCTCGAAGTCTCTAAGTAGTCGCCTCCCTCAAGGATGATAAGCCTGAGAAGAAGTACCTAGATCTGCACATGAAAAACATGCGCAGAAGAGGCATGAGTACACCACAGCGGTACTCAGTAAGTGCCAAGCCTAACCTCGGTCGGGTAGTGACGAGGAAGGTCAGGGCCCAACTGACGTAAATAATAATAATAATAGTGACAGGTTAAGATAAACAATATAATTGAGAATCTAGAGTAAGAGTCTATACATGATAATAAGAGTACAATAACGAAAACAAAATATAAAGACAAATCACCAGGTAACACCACTCACAACAGGGATAATAATCAGAGGTCTCTTGGTATCCCGAGGATCTCTTGGTATCCTCAATATATACACACTAGGGATCTCTTGGTATCCCGAGGATCTCTTGGTATCCCCAATGTATGCCAGGGATCTCTTAGTATCCCGAGGATCTCTTGGTATCCTCAATGTATGATAGGGATCTCTTGGTATCCCGAGGATCTCTTGGTATCCTCAATGTATGATGGGGATCTCTTGGTATCCCGAGGATCTCTTGGTATCCTCAATATACGTGCCAGGGATCTCTTGGTATCTCGCACCTCAGTCCAAATCATAAGTACGTACAGGGGATCTCCCGGGATGCCGTCCCGTAGTCCCAAATTAAAACACAGAAGCAACACAAGGATACTCAATTAAATGCTAAATACGTATCAAGTAAGCAGTTAATTCTAGTCTAACATGCTTCATGTAATGCAATTAAAGCAGTTTAAGCAAAAGGCAATTAAGTCAACTAAACATGCTTTTCTAAACTAACAACAGGCTAAAGTCGCAAGTAGAATAAACAGGAAGGAAATGAACTCAGCTTAAATACTAAAAATAAAACCGGGTTTTTTAACAATTAGCTCAAGTACGCGCTCGTCACCTCACGTGCAAGGCATTTCAATTATCAATTATCATATCCTAAGGGGAAGGTCCCCCACACAAGGTTAGACAAGCCACTTACCTCGAACCGGCTCAAAATCAACTAGAAACCACGCTCTTGCCACGAGTATCCGACTCCAAATGGCCCAAATCTATTCAATTCCATTTCATAATGTAAATAATACTTCAAGAAGCTGAATCTACAATTAAATTCTAAGCTAATACGCGAAATTATGTAAAAATGACCAAAATGCCCCTCGGGCCCACGTCTCGGAATCGGGTAAAATTTATATTTCCAGAAACCTCGTACTCTCACGAGTCTAACCATACCAAAATTGTCCAAATCTCATAACATTTCGACCCTCAAATCCGTGATTCTATCCGAGAGGGTTTTCTAAACTTTTCCAACTAAATTCACGGATTAAATGCCAAAACTAGTAATAGATTCGAGTAATCTAACCAAAATTAAGTTAAGAACACTTACCCCGTTGTTCCCTCTGAAAATCTCTCGAAAAATCGCCTCACCCGAGCTCCAAATCACCAAAAATGGAAAATGGGACGAAATAATCTGTCCAGCAATTTCGCACCTGCGGTTACTGTTCACCGCAGGTGCGGTTACTATTCACCACAGGTGCTGTACTGTTCACCGCAGGTGCAGTTACTATTCACCGCAGGTGCGGTTACTATTCACCGCATAAGCGAGAAATGCAGAAGCTGAAATTTCAGCAGCTTTCTTCAAGTCCGAATTGATCCGTTAACCTTCCGAAACTCACCCGAGGCCCCCGGGACCTCAACCAAACATGCCAACCAATTCTAAAACATCATTCAAACTTGTACCAATCTTCAAAATACTTCAAACAACATCAACACACCTATTTTTCATCGAATTCAAGCCTAAGAATTTCAAAAACTCTAAAAATACGCTTTCGATAAAAATGTCTATCAAACCTCGTCCGAATGACTTGAAATTTTGCACACACGTCACATTCAACACTACGGAGCTACTCCATCTTCCGGAATTTCATTCCGGACCTCGAATCAAAATCTCGCTATCGAACCGGAAACTTCCAAAATTCAACTTTCGGCATTTCAAGCCTAAATTAGCTATGGACCTCCAAAACACAATCTGACCACACCCCTAAACCCGAAATCACCTAACGGAGCTAATAGAACCATCGAATTTCCATTTCGAGGCCGTCTTCACACTGTTCCGACTACGGTCGATTTTCCAACACTTAAGCTCTCATTTAGAGACTAAGTGTCCCAAAACTCTCCGAAACTCAAGACCGAACATCCCGGCAAATCAATAGCAGAAATAAACTTGGGGGAAGCGGTTAATAGGGGATCGGGACGTAAATTTCAAAAATGACCGGCCGGGTCATTATATTGGTGGGGTCAACATCCCTAGGGGCCGATTCTGAAGCGCACCAAAGTGTCCATCACGAGGGAAAAACAGACTCGAGATTACGTTCCAGAAGGAACCGTATCTTTCAACTACGAGGACGTAAGTCATCGTGCAACCACACAACGATGCACTGGTAATATCTACTCATACATATTTCAAGTTAAGCGTGTGTTAATTGATCCAAGTAGATCGGCCAATATCATCAAATCGAGGGTGGTAAAACAGCTGGGTCAGCAAGACCAAATTGTGCCTGCGATCCGAGTTCTAAACGAATTCAACATGGCATGTGATACCACTAAAGGGGAGATAACCCTACCGGTGAACAACACCGGAACCATTGAGAAAACAAAGTTCTACGTAATGAAAGGAGACATGAGATACAATGCTTTGTTCGGGAGACCATGGATTCACAACGTGAGGGAAGTACCCTCGACATTACACCAGGCGCTGAAGTTCCCCACACTAGGAGGAATTAATACAGTTTACGGAGAGCAGCCGTCCGCAAAAGAGATGTTCGCGGTCGATAAGGTGGTCCTGATATCTGCACTCTCGACATCAAAGAACCCGAGTCCAGTCACAATGAAGAAACCAAATGGCAATCACCGACACTGTCCCCGACCGAACTAGAAAAGTAGGGGACGGGGGAGGACGACGATTACGAAGTTCCCAGGTCTTTCATAGCTCCTGATGATTCCGATGCCACCAAGTCAATGGCCAAAGAGCTGGAACAAGTCATATTGGTCGAGCAATTGCTCGATCGGAAGGTATACCTGGGCACAGAGTTAAACCTCGAGCTCAGAAAAAAGCTCATTAAATTCCTTGTAGCTAACATAGATTGTTTCGCTTGGTCCCATCTTGACATGACAGGGATCCTGTCGAAAATAACTACTCACAAGCTGAGCCTAGATCCGAAGTTTCACCCGGTTAACCAGAAGAGGGGGCCTCAGTCTAAAGTCAAGCATGCAATCATCAAAGAGAGGTATCTAAACTCCTTAAATAGGTTTCATTCGATAAGTTAAATACCCGAATTGGTTAGCAAACGTAGTAGTAGTCCCTAAAAAAAGGAAATAAGTAAAGAATGAGTTAGACTACAAAGACTTGAACAAGGCAGGTCCCAAGGACTCTTTTCCTCTGCCTAACATCAATCGCATGATCGATACGACGGCTGGCCACGAGATCCTCAACTTTCTCGATGCCTATTCCAGGTACAACTAAATTCGAATGGACCCGGGTGATCAGGAAAAAACCTCCTTCATCACCAAATATGGCACTTATTGTTATAATGTAATGCCGTTCGGATAAATAACACCGGTGCCACTTACCAACTCCTAGTAAATCGGATGTTCGAAGAACAAATAGGAAAATCGATGGAGGTTTACATTGACGACATGTTGGTAAAATCCCCGCAAGCAGAAGACTGATAGTAGCCTATATTATGCGATGTAGATGCTATTTATGCTCGAAGTTAACCATACTTTATTGATGATTTAAGTGCTAAATGATAACAAAATATTCTAATTGAGTTTTTATGCTTTGCAGGAGCTACTCCGAGTTTGGAGGAGAATATAGAGTGTTTTGGGGTCAAAAATGAAGATACAAGGCCAATCGAGAAGAGCCCGGATGAAAATGAGCAAGAAAAGGCAAAGAAAAACTGGGCAATAGCCCACCGCGACCGCGGTCAGGCCGCGGCTAGAACGCGGCGAAAGAAAGCGGAAAACAGAATAGTTGTAAATCACCGCGGTCGTGCCGCGGTTGTCCCGCGACCGCAGTCGATCTGGAGAAGGCCAAGAAGTTTAAGGGCTAAAGTGTAAAGCATGGGAAACTTATCCTAACCCTATATAAACTCAATAAACTCGCCTAAGTGAAGAGGAAGCTTGTTTTAGCCTCAATTAGAGGCAATAACAAGTGTGATGAGATCAAGACACCATTAGAGTTTTTCATTCTTCTTCTTGTTATCATTATCTTGTGAATTATGAATGATTTTATGGTTTTATCTTGTTTTACTATGAGTAGCTAAACATTTAGTCTAGGGTTGACGGAACCAATTGTTAGATGAAGTTTTGACTCAGTTTGTTATAATCGAGCCGGGTTTATTATATAATTGTTCAACTATGTTTTGTATGGTGATTAATTGAATGGGCCCTTGATTAATTGTGTCTAGTTGCCTTGTGTTGCTTGAGAAAGAATACTAGGTTAGATTGTTGTTGAACAACACAACTTTTGGGTAATTGAAGAGATTCATTACTTGAATTTAAAAGTGGGGTTAGAAATAACGAAACTTTGGTGGGATAATTCAGAGCTGCATAAATTATCAGCTAGAGTAGTTCGAGAGAATTCTCTAGTAAATTATCGTAGTTGATCGAGAGATAATTGCGGTAACCCATAGCTTATAATCCTCATAGAGTATTATGACGAGATTATAGAAAAAGAGTTAATAATTAAACTAGCAATTGGGGAAATCAATACCCTAGATCTTTTTATCATTGAATTATCTTTAATTTGGAATATTGTTAGTTTTAATATCCTTTCACTTTAGTTAAACAAATCCCAATATTTATTGATAAAAATCTTGCATTCAGAAATTGTTTGAGCTTGTACTAGCATCACTAAGAGTTGTAATAGATAGGTTAGTTCCCTGAGGATTCTACTCCGGACTTGTAAACCGGATTATATTTTCAACGACCGCTTTGTCTTTTATAAGGCATAGTTGGGCGTGATCAAATTTTGGCCCCGTTGCCGGGAACGATGTTATTTATTGCAACTTAGAAGTAGTGCTAGAATTATTAGTTTAGATCAATTTTCACCGGTGTTAAATAATATTTCATTGAAATTATCACGTTTGAACTCTTGTGTGATTCAGGTGTATGCCTAGAAATTCTTCGAGGACTGGTGAACTGCTTGAAGGACTCTCAGACCCCGAGAAAACATTCAGGGCATTAAACCGTGCCAACAAGAAGAACAAACAATCACAACAAGCACACTAACTCGTAACTGAAATGGACAACAGGGAAAACATCAATGTGCCAAACGAAGCAGTGGTGGCACCTCTTGTGCCAGAAGCTGCACTTTATGATTGGGCAAGCCAACAGCTGACAACCTGGCCACCGCCATTGCTGTGCCCCAAATACAAGCGGAGACATTCCAGATTACCAACAACATACTGCATCTTTTGCAGAATAAGGGATTGTTCTCCGGGTCACACATTGAAGACCCTCAACAACACCTGAAAATTTTTCTGTCAATTTGTGTGACCCAATGGCAGCCAAATGTGACTCCAGAAGTCATCAAGCTGTTACTGTTCTCGTTCTCTGTGCTTGGGGAAGCTCAGACTTGGCTAAATTCACTCCCAATAAATTCCATTGCCACTTGGGAGGAATTAGTCAAGCAGTTGCTGAACAAGTTTTACCCACCCAATAAGACTGCAAGACAGATTGATGAGATATTGCAGTACAAGCAGCAGCCCACTATGACCTTGCAGGAAACTTGGGAAAGATTCAAAGGGATGCTAGTGAAGTGTCCTCACCATGGTATTCCAGACCAGATGCTCGGCCAGAGATTCTACATAGGATTAGCAGACAATTTAAAAGCCAATGTAGATGCTTCAGCTGGGGGTGCATTCCTGAGCAAGACATTCATAGAGTGTAAAATCCTTCTTGACAAGATGGCCCAAAATTCNTACATGTTTGCACTGGTTGCATGCAGAGAACATAGCCACACTCATGACTCAGATGAGTATATTGACAAAGAAGATTGATGAGATGGGTACAAAGCAAGTGCATATCGTTGACACAACAAATGGAGGACTGTGTACACCTTGCATTAATCAATCTTATGTGTGTTCATGGAGTGGAGAAGGTGACAACCAAGGGTTAAGAGAGGATATGAATTATGTCAACAACTTTAGGGGTCATAGGCAAGGAGGACAACAATGGGCACCAACACCCAACCAGCAGTACAGACCGAACATGCCACAACCTGGAGGTATGCGACCCCAAGGCCAAATGGTGCCATATTAGAGACAACAAGGCTATCAACAGCAGCACAAGCAACAGTTGACATATCAGCCACCTCATCAGCAACATGACAGCAACATGGTAGAAATCAGGGATATGCTGCAACAGCTCATTGGAACAAATGGTAAGATGCAGGAAAAGTTGGCAGTGCATGACTTAGCAATTAAGGGTATTGAAACTCAACTGGGGCATCTATCCATGGACTTGAATAACCGCCCCCAGGTAACATTGCCAGCCGACACGAACATTAACCCCAAGGAGCAAAACCCGAATCAACTGATGGCAGTAAGTCTCTGGAATGGGAGAGATTTAGACAAAGAGCAAGAAGTTGCTCAATCCAGAAGAGAGACTACACCAGCCACTCCAGTTCCAGTAGAGATAGATGAATCAGCAGAACTCACTAAAGTGGTGGTTGAAAAGGCTCAGGTTGATAAGGGTAAGGCTAAAGAAAATGAACAAGTTGCAGAACAGGTGGTACCTCTTGTGCCACAAAATTCCAACAAAGAACAGCCAGCAAGCAGTGAATAAAGAGTGATGCCTGCACCATTCCCTCAGAGAATGGTAAAATAAAAGAAAGAAGATCAATACAGGAAATTCATGAAGATGCTTCGTCAGATTCAATTGAATATCCCTCTGATGGATGCTTTGAGGGAAATGCCAGGCTATGCAAAAATTATGAAGGACCTGATGTCACAAGAATTTGACTTTCAAGACCTATCTACAGTAACTCTGACACAGACATGCAACGCGGTAGTGACAAGACCTATGGCTCAAAAGATGTCTGATCCAGGTAGCTTCACTATTCCATGCACTATTGGAAGTTATGCTTTTGCAAAAGCATTGTGTGACTTAGGAGCCAGCATAAACTCGATGCCCTTTTCAATATATACAAAACTGGGCATTGGCAGAGCTACACCGACCTCAATGCTGTTGCAACTAGCTGACCGCACGATTAAAAGACCGATGGGGATTCTTGATGATGTGCTGGTACAAGTGGGAAAGTTTGTATTCCCTGCAGACTTGGTTATTCTGGATTGCCAGGTAGATGAGGAGATATCCATCATTCTGGGGAGGCAATTCTTAGCCACTGGGAGAGCGTTGATTGATTATGAAACTGGGCAATTAAAAATGGGGTTGAACGATAAAGAAGTAATATTCAACGTTCAACAATCTATGAGGAGACCCTGTGAATATGCAAATTGCTCACTAGTGGAAGCTGTGGATGTGATCCTGTATGAAGACGATGAGACCCTAAATGCCAAAGATCCATTGGGAGCTTGCTTGACAAATTTAGAGGAGATGGATGGTGAAGGGTTCGCAAAGTGGGTCATGGCACTCGAAGGCCAAGGATTCTGGAAGAGGGAACCTGAGTTCGAGCCCCTTGATTTGGAAAAGAGAGCTACACCACCTGCAAAACCATTAATAGAGGAACCACCACAGCTGGAGCTGAAACCGCTTCCAGCCCACCTCAGGTATGCTTTCTTGGGTCCCAATTCTACTTTGTCTGTTATTATATCATCTGGTTTGCTAGCTGTGCAGGTAGAACAATTACTGCAGGTGTTGCAGGAATGCAAAACTGCCATTGGTTGGACCATGGCAGACATAAAGGGTATCAGCCCGACCTTCTGCATGCACAAGATTTGTCTGGAAGAAGGGCACAAACCTTCCAGGGAACATCGACGAAGGCTGAACCCGATATGAAAGAGGTAGTGAAAAAAGAGGTAATCAAGTGGCTGGACGCGGGCATCATCTTTCCCATCTCTGACAGTAATTGGGTAAGCCCCGTCCAGTGTGTACCGAAAAAGGGTGGAATGACAGTTGTACAAAATGAGAAGAAAGAGTTGATCTCAACTCGTACAGTCACAGGGTGGCGGATTTGCATGGATTACAGGAAATTAAACGCAGCCACCCGAAAGGACCATTTCCCCTTGCCCTTCATTGACCAGATGTTGGACAGGTTAGCTGGGCGATCCTATTTTTGTTTCTTGGACGGATATTCGGGGTACAATCAGATCTCAATAGCCTCGGAAGATAGAGAGAAAACATCCTTCACATGTCTGTATGGCATCTTTGCCTTTCGGAGAATGCCCTTTGGACTTTGCAATGCACCGAACATATTCCACCGATATATGTTAGCCATTTTCACCGACATGGTCGAAGATATTATGGAGGTGTTTATGGATGATTTCTCCGTGGTAGGGGATTCATTCGAAGATTGTCTTCACAACCTTAAAAGAGTGCTCAAACGCTGTGTGGAGACAAATTTGGTGCTGAACTGGGAGAAGTGCCATTTTATGGTAGGCATAGTGTTGGGGCATAGAGTGTCCAAAAAGGGGATTGAAGTAGACCATGCTAAAGTTGATGTGATTGAGAAGCTCCCAGCACCCACTTCAGTGAAAGCAGTGAGAAGTTTCCTTGGGCGCGCTGGATTCTACAGGCGGTTCATCAAGGATTTTTCGAAAATTGCTAACCCCTTATGTAAGCTGCTTGAAAAAGACCAGCACTTTATGTTTCTGATGATTGCAGGTTAGCATTTGAGGAGCTGAAGAAGAGATTGGTGACTGCACCCATCATTGTTGCATCCAACTGGGAGCAACCATTCGAGCTGATGTGCGACGCCAGTGATTACGCTATTGGAGCAATTTTGGGCAGCGCAAGGAGAAAATTATGCACCCAATTTACTATGCAAGCAGGACGCTGAGTGGTGAACAGCTGAACTACACGATCACGGAAAAGGAAATGCTCGCTATAGTGTTTGCCTTCGACAAATTCAGGTCATATCTTATTGGTTCAAAAGTTCTTGTTTATACTGACCATGCAGCCATTAAGTACTTGATAGCAAAGAAGGAGTCAAAGCCCCGCTTGATTCGCTGGGTTCTGTTGCTACAAGAATTTGACCTGGAGATTTGTGATCGAAAGGGGACGGATAATCAAGTAGCAGACCACCTCCCGAGGTTGGAAGGGGCAGATAAGAGAACAGAGGTTGAAGATATCATTGAGACATTCCCGGATGAGCAATTACTTGCTATGACAATAGAGGAGGCACCATGGCATGCTGATATTGCTAATTACTTAGCATGTGGTATTGTACCTCATGACCTCTCCTCAATTCAGAAGAAGAAATGTTTTCTTGATTGTCGTGCGTATTATTGGGATGAACCCCTATTGTTAAAAATATATGTTGATAACATGATCCAGCAGTGTATCCCCGAGCAAGATCAACCCTCTGTTTTGCAGGCTTGCCATGCTTCGCCATATGGTGGACACTTTGGAGGAATTCGGATAGCAGCAAAGGTGCTGGAATCAGGCCTGTATTGGCCTACATTGTTCAAGGATGCCCATGCTTGGGTCAAAAGCTGTGATGAATGTCAAAGGACGGGCAACATATCCCGTCGTCATGAGATACCAATGACCACAATCCAAGAGGTGGAAGTGTTTGACATGTGGGGGATCGACTTCATGGGGCCTTTCGTCAGCTCATTCGGTAACAAGTATATACTGGTTGCCATTGACTATGTCTCCAAGTGGGTCGAAAAAGTTGCTCTCCCAACCAATGATGCGAAAGGGGTGACCAGTTTCCTCAAGAAAAACATCTTCACACATTTTGGCACTCCCTGAGCCATAATCAGTGATGGTGGCTCTCATTTTTGCAATAGAGCGTTTGCACGCCTGTTGGAGAAGTATGGAGTTCGCCACTAGCTAGCCTCACCATACCACCCACAAACAAGCGGGCAGGTGGAAGTGTCCAATAGGGAAATCAAAAGCGTCCTCTCAAAAACAGTGAATGCAACAAGAACTGATTGGGCGAGGAAGCTGGATGATGCATTATGGGCATACCGCACAGCCTTCAAAACTCCAATTGGTATGTCACCACACAAGTTGGTATTTGGAAAGGCATGCCACCTTCCGGTTGAGCTAGAACACAAAGCACTATGAGCATTGCGGCAACTGAACTTAAACATGGAGACAACGGGCACCAATAGAGTTAATGGGTTGCATGATCTTGAGGAATTCCGGTTCCAGGCATTCGAGAGTGCTAGACTATATAAAGAAAGGATGAAACAGATGCATGACAAGCACATCTTGGATTGGAACTTCAAACCCGGAGAATTAGTGATGCTATATAACTCAAGATTGAGGTTGTTCACGGGTAAGTCAAAGTCCCGATGGTCAGAACCATTCAGAGTGGTGCAAATGTTCCCAGTTGGAGCTGTGGAGATTGAATCTGAAGATGGGACAAACAAATTCACAGTGAATGGACAGAGGTTGAAACATTACCTTGTAATGACTGAAGAATAATGGGACAGCGTGGTGATAACGTTGGAGGATCCCCAGTACACAAATGAGGAGTGATGAATGAGCCTGCGTCGTGCTGCAACGTTAAATCAGGCACCGCGTAGGAGGCAACCCATGTTTTCTTTTGTTTTGATGTTGTACTTGATGTGTATGAAACTAACCCTCTTATGCAAAAAAAAATTCGGAAGCCCGTGATCGCGACCGCGGCCCGGGCACAGCAAATTTGAAGTATTCTGTTTCTGGGGCACCGCGACCGCGGTGAATCGCGAGTATTCTGTTTTGTGTTCCTTCTTTCACCGCGACCGCGGTGGGACCGCGGTGGGACCGCGGCGCGACCGCGGTGAATTCGACGATTCTGCCCGCCCAGGTAAGTCCAATTAACTTTGTATTTTATTTTTTTCTTTTCTCTTTCTTCTTTTTCTATTCTAACTAAACGCCCCCCCCCACTTTCCCCACTCTTCACTCTTGTGATGACCCAACAGGTCATTACTTGTTTTAGAAATAAATTCTGTGTTCTGAGGCCTTAAAACCTCCCTTTTGTCTTACCTCGATTTGCGTGCACAGTCCGGGCTCGTATACGGAAAGCCATTATGTGAAAATCTATGAAAAATAATAAATTTTGCATTTAAAATGAATTTAAGTTGACTTCGGTTAATATTTTGGGTAAACGGACCCAGACCCATGATTTGACGGTCCCGTAGGGTCCGTAGGAAAATATGGGACTTGGGCGTATGCCCGGAATCGAATTCCGAGGTCCCAAGCCCGAGAAATGAATTTTTAAAGAAAATTATTTTCTGGAATATTTATGAGTTTTTGGAAATGAAATGTGTTTGAAATTTGATGGTATCGGGCCTGTATTTTAGTTCTGGAGCCCGGTACAGGTCTTATATGTGATTTAAGTTGAGCCTGTAAAATTCGGTAAGAAACGGACTTGAAATGACGTGAATCGGACCTTATTTGAGAAAATTGGAAAAATTGATGTTCTTAAGTGAATTCATGAATTTGAGGCTTGATTCATAGTTAATGATGCTATTTTGATGATTTGATCGCAGGAGCAAGTCCGTATGATTTTTTTGACTTGCGTGCATGTTTGGTTTGGAGCCTCGAGGGCTCGGGTGAGTTTTGGATAGGCCAGGGAGTGAAACTGGACTCAGGATCAAGTGCTGGTATCTGGTATTTTTGCCCAGGCCTCTGATCTCGCAATTGCGAGACCAGGCTTCGCAATTGCGAAGTTCTCAGGCTTGGTAATTGCGACCCAGGCTTCGCATTTGCGAACCAAGCCTGGGCAGGCCCCTTTCGCCAAATGTGAGAAAATGGTGGGAATTGCGAACACCATCTAACGCAAATGCGACATGGTCCTTCGCAAATGCGAAGTTGACTGGAATTTGCACTGTGTCGAAAATGCGATAATATCTTCGCAATTGCGAAGTTAACAGGTTCTGAAGGGTTCGCAATTGCGAACCCTGGTCGCAATTGCGACATCTGCAAACTGCAAAATCATAACTTAGACGCATTTCAACCATTTTTCAAACCCTTTCAAAACCAAAACACTCTTGGGCGATTTTTCAAAGACAAGTACTCTTCCAAATCGATTGTAAGCCAATTCTAACTCGTTTTTATTAATCTTTAACATCTTTTCTCATGATTTCAACTCAAAATCAAAGGTTTTCATGGGGGAAATTGGGTGTTTTGGGTAAAACCTAGATTTTTCAAATTTTGGGGATTTGGACCTCGATTTGAGGTCCGATTTCAAAAAAAATTATATATTTGAGTTCGTGGGTGAATGGGTGATCGGGTTTTCGTTCGAACCTCGGGTTTTGACCATGTGGGCCCGGGGTCGATTTTTGACTTTTTGGGAAAACTTTAGAAAATCTATTTTCATGCATTAGAAATGATTCGTTTAGCATTTATTGATATAGTTAAGTAACTTGTGACTAGATACAAGCGAGTTGGTGGTGGAATTAAGAGGTAAAGCGATAGTTGAGGCTTGAATTGTGTTCGTGGCATCGAGGTAAGTGTTTGGTCTAACCTTAGCTTGAGGGATTAGGAGTTGTGTCCTATTTGCTATGTGTTATTTGTTGAGTACGACGTATAGGCATGGTGACGAGTATCTATACGTTGGTGTCAAGCATGCCCGTGAGTCTTATGTTATGATTAATGTGACTCCGTTTGTAATGTTCATGCTTAATGTGATGATTGCTATTGTTGAGCAAGGCTTGTGGAAAGAATATTGGTATTTGAAAATTGAAGAGTGTTGGCTCAAGTTGTAAAGTGATTTGTGGAAGTATAATTGGCAATTGAACCTTATAGAGCATTGGCTCAAATTGTGAATCGAGTTGTGAAGTAAATGTGAAAAAGAAAAGAGGATTATGATATTGTCTCCCTTGCCGAGATATTGTTGTTAATGTTATCTCCCTTGCCGAGATGTTATTGTTTTGATCTTGTTTTCCCTTGACGGGATATGATTGTTGTACTATTGTTCCCTTGCCGGGATTTAATTGTGAATTTGTTGATCTCCTTGCCCTTATTGCTTTGTGATTGTTTCTTGGGTGAGGAAGAGTGTTAAAGCACGAAGGATGATGCCATGCATTGTTTTGGTGAGAGAGTGTTAAAGCACGAAGGGTGATGCCGTGTATGATTTTGTGAGGAAGTGTGTAAAAGCACGAAGGGTGATGTCGTGCCGCACGATGTACAATTCCGTGCCGATTATATTGATATTTATGGTGAGGACAAGAGTAAAAGCACGAAGGGTGATGCCGTGCAGATTATATTGATTCTTATGGTGAGGATGAGAGTAAAAGCACGAAGGGTGATGCCGTGCATTTGTTTGATTTCTGATTTTTGTTGAAAATTGAGTTATGGTGTTCCTTATATTTTCCTGTTGTTCTCCTGTTATCATTTGATGTTTCCCCGCAACATGTTTCCCCCTCCCATCCTCGACTGTACATTTCTGCTTTTATTTTTCCGCTGTATATGATTTAACTGCACATGTTTATTTGGTGGTCTGGTTCTAGCCTCGTCACTACTTCACCGAGGTTAGGCTAGGCACTTACCAGCACATGGGATCGGTTGTGCTGATACTACACTCTGCACTCTTTTGTGCAGATCTCGGTGCTATAGCTTTTGGAGCGCAGTGAGATTGCTGCTTCTTGTTCATCAAGCGACCCGAGGTAGTCCTGCAGGCGTCCGCAGGCCTTGGCGTCTCCTTCTATCTTTTATCCTGTTTCTTTCATGTATTTCTAGAGACAGTGTTGCATTACTTTTCTTTAGACCTTTATTTGTACTACTCCTAGACCGTCGGTGAAATTGTGACACCAGTCTTGGGTAGTTTATGTATGGATTGTTATTGGCATCCTTATTGATATATTATGTTCAGTCTTCCGCTGTGTTATTTAATGTTGGCTATTAATTGTTAAGGGATTAAATGGGAAAAAGGTAAATAATTCAAATGGTTGGCTTGCCTAGCTTTCATTAGTAGGCGCCATCATGACTCCCGAGGGTGGGAAATCCGGGTCGTGACAAGTTGGTATCAGAGCTCTAGGTTACATAGGTCTCACAATTCACAGACAAGCTTAGTAGAGTCTGAGGGATCGGTACGGAGACGTCTGTATTTATCCCAGAGGCTACAGAGTTAGGAAAAAGTTAACATCTATTCTTTCCTGTCGTGCGGTTTGGTTTCTCAATGCTAATTGAATTTCTACTTTGTTCGTTCGCAGATGCCGAGAACACGCGCTTCCTCATCTGCTGACCAGCAGCCCGAGCCCCCAGCAGCAGCTCCCACGAGGGGCAGAGGCCGAGGCCGAGGCAGGGGCAGAGGTCAGCCCAGAGCAACAACGCCAGTGGCGGAGCCCCAGGTTGAGTTTGACGAGGAGGTTCCAGCCCAGGCAGTTCCGGTGGGCCCAACTCAGGTCCCAGAGGGGTTCATTGCTACCCTAGTACTCCAGGATGCTCTGGTCCATCTAGTGGGCCTTACGGAGAGTGTCATCCAGGCAGGCTTGCTTCCTGTAGCACCAGCCATCTCTCAGGCTGGGGGAGGAGCCCAGACTCCTGCTACCCACACTCCGGAGCAGATGGCTCCCCAGTTCAAGACTCCAGCAGCTCAGCCAGTTGGAGCAGTTCAGCCGGGTGTGGTAGCCCAGACCGGTGATGGAGCAACTATGTCTGCTGATGCCTTGTGGAGGTTGGACAGGTTCACCAAGCTCTTCATTACCACTTTCAGCGGTGCATCTTCTGAGGATCCCCAGGATTATTTAGACAACTATCATGAGGTTCTCAGGAACATGGGGATAGTGGAGACCAATGGGGTCGACTTTGCTACTTTTCGTTTGTCTGTTTCGCCAAGACTTGGTGGAGAGATTATTGCTTGGCTAGACCAGTTGGGTCACCAGCTCTGACTTGGGATCAGTTTTCTCAGCTATTTCTGGAGAAGTTTCTTCCTGTCACTCAGAGAGAGATCTATAGGAGGCAGTTTGAGCGTCTCCAGCAGGGTTCTATGACTGTTACTCAGTACGAGACCAGGTTTATTGATTTAGCCCGTCATGTTCTCCTTATACTTCCCGCTGAGAGAGAGAGTGAGGAGGTTCATTGAGGGACTCATTCAGCCTATTCGACTTCAGATGACCAAGGAGACGGGGAGTGAGATTTCTTTTCAGGAGGCGGCCAATGTGGCCAGGAGAGTTGAGATGGTTCTTTCACAGGGGGGTGGTCAGGGGTCTGACAAGAGGCCTCGTCATTCAGGCAGATTCAGTGGTGCCTCGTCATTCAGGCAGATTCTTTTGGTAGAGGCCATCCTCCTAGGCCTTTTCAGTCAGCACATCAGGTTTCGCACGGTGCTTCAGGTGGCCGTGGTTCTCATATGCAGTATTCTCATCAGCAGTCCTACAGTGCACCACCAGCTCCTATCAATGCACCACCGCTCCAGAGTTTTCGGGGTGGTCATTCAGGTCATCAGGGACAGCAGTCTCAGTAGCCGAGGACTTGTTATACTTGTGGCGATATGGGGCATATTGCTAGATTTTGCCCTCGAGCTCCGAGCAGTTCTCAGCATCAGGGTTCCCGTGCGATGGTTCAGGTACCGAGTGTTCCACCGCCCGCCCAGCCAGCTAGAGGTGGAGGTAGAGGTGCTATAGGTGGAGGTAGAGGTACTAGAGGTGGAGGTCAGGCCGCTAGAGGTGGAGGCCAGCCAGCAGCAGGCCGTCCCAGAGATGTAGTCTAGGGTAGTGGGGCCCAGCCCCGATGTTATGCTCTTCCAGCCAAGCCTGAGGCTGAGGCTTCCGATGCAGTTATCACAGGGACGGTTCTGGTTTGTAGTAGGGATGCTTCCGTGCTATTTGATCCAGGGTCTACATACTCTTATGTGTCATCTTATTTTGCGCCGTATCTGGTCATGCCTAGTGATTCTTTGAGTGCTCCTGTTTATGTGTCTACACCGGTGGGTGACTTTATTGTGGTAGATCGTGTTCATCGTTCTTGCATAGTTGTGATTGGGGGTCTTGAGACCTGAGTAGATTTGTTACTGTTGGACATGGTTGATTTTGATGTCATATTGGGGATGGACTGGTTATCACCTTACCATGCTATCTTGGATTGTCATGCCAAGACTGTGACCTTAGCCTTACCGGGTCTACCTCGTCTTGAGTGGAGAGGGACTCCTGGTCATTCTACTCGTAATGTTATCTCATATATGAAGGCTCGGCGTATGGTCGAGAAGGGTGTTGATACCCAATTTTTCCCTGTATTTTTAGATATGCAAAATACCTTCAAAACCGTCTGTATATGCATATATAAGCATATCCCAAGGTTTCATTATTTTTCCTTAATTTTTCGAAGATTTTTAAATCAATTTACTGCCCTATTTTATCAAGAAAAACTAATAATTGTCCCCAAAATTATCATTTTTTGGTGATTCATTTATTTGATTCTCATGTTTATACTAAAATATAGCTAAGATATTCTTACATATTTTTACAAATTTATTTAGTATTTTTAAGGATAAAATTTCATAATTGCAATATTAGCCATTTTTAGGTTTAAATTCGTCTCATGTTTATAAAATAGGATTTCATATTTTTAAATTGATAATGATATATTATAAATCTTTTTAGTGCTTTCAATTAATTTTTCAGAAACTTATTTACTATTTTCTATAAATTAAATGGGAAAAAATGGCTATTTAACTTATAGCCAGATTTGGCTTTCCAATCTAGCCTAATTAAACCAACCCATAACCCAAATTAAACCAGCCCAAAGACCCAAGCCCAATCCCTAAATCTATCCGACCCAATCCGACTAAATCTTGGCCGTTGATCAATGTTGATCAACGGTCCAGATCCTTTCTTACCAAATTAAACAAACGACCCCCCCAAACCCCTCTCATTCCTCACTCAACTGACTCTCATCTCTATCTCTCTATCTCTGGTACTCTCTAGAACCTTCTCCTTTTCCCTCCGCTCCGATGAGATTCACTCGCCTTCTCCGGCCACCTCCTGGCCTGAATCCATGGTGGTCTCACCACCTACCAGCCTTCTATGGTTCCTGTACGCTTGGTTCTTGAAGTTTCATGGCCTGACCACGAAGAAGCTTCATCCAGACCTTGCTTGATTCAAGTTTTATGGCCATCTCCGGCCTTGCTCCGGCAAGCCATGTCTGTTTCGAGCTTGACCTCGACTCCTCCTGCTTAGATCAACGACTATCCAAGCCTTTCTCACCATTTGGGTTCCTCTGAAACCCTAGTTTTTGAGGTTCTTCTGAGTTCTTTAGATCTGTTCTAGATCCGTGTTTTCCCTAAACTTTTAAACGACTTCTTGATATTTCTGTCAAAACTATGCTTTCAAAACCTTTATTTTTCCGATCTAGGGTTTTTGAGTTATTTAGATGTTTCTCTGATTTTCTTTTTCTCTTGTGTGCTTCTTCTACTATGTTTCTTATTAAGTTTCTTCTATTGTCTTCTTGTTTCTTCTACTATGCTTCTTTATATGTTTCTCCTACTGTGTTCTTATTAGTTTCTCCTACTGTGTTCTTATTAGTTCCTTCTACTATGCTTCTCATGAGTTCCTGCTACTGAAAAAGCATGTTAAAGGTCTCAGTTCTTTTTCGAGACCCCTGAACCTGTTTCGATTAGTATCTTTTTCCTTGATTACTTGTCCTCTCATCTCTGCACTCGATTGATGATAAAAACCCTAGAATTTGGGGGTTCATCCGAGTTTTGAGACCATTAGCTATGTGGTATGTTTGTCCTTCATCTTGGAAATTGTTTGATTTCAGAAACCCTAACTATTTCGAGTTTCTAAATTTGTTTCCTCTGTTGCTCAACTGAATCTTGAAATCTTTGTTTCAATCTCTATTTCTTTAGGCAATTCTGATTCTCTACTAAACTCTTCTAAGGTCCTTATACTGGACCCTTTGTATGCTATTTGATACTATCTCTCTTCTACGCCGCTGACCTATGTGACTACCATTTTTGCAATGGCATGACGTTTATTTGCCCTAAATTCAGCTTAGCATGTTTGTGTGCTCTTTATATGTGCTGAACTCCCCTCTAAAATGGCTTTCAATTTTGATTGATTTCAGACTTCCTTTGTGAAAATCTGATTGATCTTCTTTCCTTGTTTGCTGATTTTCCTATTGCTTGGTTTGAGTCGAAAACTTTCCTTAGCTTTTCTGACTTGGTTTATTCATGGACCAATAATTACAAACCTCTGACTCCTTGATTGACTGTGTACTAATTGATTTTCTACCTTATTTATGTAACCGTGTATTTCAAATTTCTGCCCTTAAATAAACTCCTATGTATTTACCCCTAATTGCCTACTTTGCACAAGATACTTGTTTGGTCTCTTTTCTTAAATAATTTTCTTGCTCATTATCGTGTAAGTCTGTATTCCTTAATTAAAAGAAGTCTTGCACTAATTGATTTTAATTGATACCCAGCTCCTTAAGTGTTTTCTTACCTTATTTCTGCCTGTTTTTCACACTATAAGTACACGACTCTTTCATTAACACAAGGGACCCCATCATTCGTAGTCTTTCTGAACTTATACTCACACTCAAAAAGTATTCTCTCTTATTGTTTGTACTGTGGCCCGTTTACAAGTTTTGCTGCCTGCTTTCTCTATTTGCTTCTTTGAAACTGGTATGTCCTGATTTAAGCTTTGTAGCACCACAACAATGTGTTTACTTACTGCTTTTGTACCCCTGTTTGCTTACTGCTTCTGCATAGTTCAACACTTACTCTAGCATACTGATTTCTTTCTGCCTGTTCTATTGTGAATCCAAAACCCCTACCCCTATGTGTTCATGCCATAGTTTGAGGCATGTCAATACTGCAAGTTATTGTCCATGAATCAGACTTGATCCCCTGGGATCCTAGCCTCTAATAGTATGTGTTCTGGCAGGCTTATAGGTGTGCTAGCACTCTCCATTGCTGGGCATGCCTAAAGTCTGCCCTTGCCTAAGCAATAGGTTCTTTACAATCTCCATATTCCCCTGAACCCCTTATGTGTGCTTACTTGTAGCTGTTTCCCTCTCCCTTTCCCCTTTTAGCATTCTGTTCTGCACTTGCACACTTTCTTAGTCTTTAAGTTCTGCCCCCCTCTGGTGAGCCCTGCCTTGGGACCCTTTGAGTTCCCTCTGAACTTGGACATTTGAGGGCTGGCCCTTCCACACTGCACTCATCCCCAATCTGATAATACATTTGGGTATGAGCATTGGCCGGAGTCCCTTCGAGGCTCTTAGGGAACTTTGACACACTCAAATGATAGAAAGGCTTTGGATCATGATCTCTTGGAGTTGGTTTACCTCGTATTTCAGACATGAAGTCTGAATCAGGCTCTCCTTGGTTGTACTTTTATTTATTTTCTTTCTTATGTATTTTACCTTATTCCAGGATGTAATAACTTGTAACAAACTCTTGGGGATGGTTAGTGAAAAGGGACGGGTAACTTATGTATGCAAAAAAGGGTAGATACCATGCCTACAGGAATTTTGAATTCTGCATATGCATATGGAAATCATGCCTATAGGTCCTTCTGAATTCTGTATACCCATCATTCACATAGAAATCATGATCATAGGACTACTACATTCATATAGAAATCATGCTTACAGGATTATCTAAATCTGTACATTCAATCGCACCTAGATATCATGTTCATAGGTCTTAAACAAATTTCGCACCTAGATATCATGTTCATAGGTCTTAAACAAATTTCTGTTATCATGTTCATAGGTCTTAAACAAATTCTGCATCTAGATATCATGTTCATAGGCTTAAAAATGAGTCTTCTGCATTTTATACCATGACTGCAAAGGCTTACAATCAACAACGCCTAGAAATCATGCCTATAGGAACTCCTAATCGAACCTGAATCGCTTCATTCATGAATAGAGCTAAAATCAGTAATAATGGGTACTATCAGTTGCAGAATTTATAACCCTCATTAAAACTTGCCTCTCTTTTAAATAACCTGACTTCCCTTTTAACCAGTGCGTATCCAGTTTATTTTAGACATTGTTATTTCATTGCTTTCTGAATTAAATAGATACCATGCCTATAGGATCCATGTCCAACACTTAGGCAAGCCTTAGGGTAAAGTTATAAACTGAATCTGTTCTATTAGCTACAACCAGCTGGCAGGCCTGATTTGGGCTTCTTATCCGAATTATGTAATAAATCAGTCTGCCTGAACCTTTAAGTTATTTCATGTTTAGTATTCAATCAGACCCTAAACAATATGTGTAAGTCATGCTAATTATGTGCTTCTTTGTTTAAAGGGGGTATATTTGAGCCTTTGCTTGTTATGTGCTTTCCCCCAAATTGTTATACGTGTTTTGTATGTCGCCTTAGAATTTTGCCCCTTTGAAACCACAAATAATCCTAACATCCCTTCCCTTTAGGATTAGTAGTCCTAATACCTTCGGGACTGATAGGATTGGGACGGGTAATAGCATGCAGTAGGTAAACGAGACCATTCCGCGCTTTAATACCTTAACGGGGTGGGAAGGGTAGATATGGATATGATGACCACGCGATAATGTCACGTGTAGCCCCTCATTGAGGAGTGATTACCGGGCATTGTGTGGGGTGATCCATATTATTAATAAACCTAGGACCCCTCTTCCTTTATTCTTTATTTCTTTCTTTTCAGCATTTTAACTCTTTGTTTTAAAATCAGCTTTTCTAATTATTCTTTCAAACCTTGTTTACTTTCAAACCTTTATGTGATGAAATCCCCTCTTATTTGAGCTCTATTTGTTTGTATGCTAATTGTACCCAAATTCACAATAATAGTCTGGTCGGGAACCACACTAGTGGATTCTGAGGTGGTGTCTAACACCTTCCCCTTAGAATAATTTCAAGCCCTTACCCAATCCCACATGTTAGATTTCAGCACTATCCAGTTGGACAAGGATCTGTCCTATGAGGAGGAGCCGGTAGCTATTTTAGACCGGCAGGTTCGTCAGTTGAGATCGAAGAGTTTCCCTTATGTTCATGTTCAGTGGAGAGGTCAGCCTGCTGAGGCATCGACCTGGGAGTCCGAGTCCGATATGCGGAGCCGATATCCCCATCTTTTCTCCGACTCAGGTACTTCTGTCTTATGTCCGTTCGAGGACGAACGGTTGTTTTAGAGGTGGAGGATGTGATGACCCAAAAGATCATCACTTATTTTAGAAATAAATTCTGTGTTTCGAGGCCTTAAAACCTCCCATTTGTCTCACCTCGATTTGCGTGTGCAGTCCGGGCCCGTTTCTGGAAAGCCATTATGTGAAAATCTATGAAAGATAATAAATTTTGCTTTTAAAGTGAATTTAAGTTGACTTCGGTCAACATTTTGGGTAAATGGACCCGGACTCATGATTTGACGGTCCCGGAGGGTCCGTAGGAAAATATGGGACTTGGGCGTATGCCCGGAATCGAATTCTAAAGTCCCAAGCCCGAGAAATGAGTTTTTTAAAGAAAATTATTTTCTGGAATATTTATGAGTTTTTGGAAATAAAATGTGTTTGAAATTTGATGGTATCGAGCTTGTATTTTGTGTTCCGGAGCCCGGTACAGGTCTTATATATGATTTAAGTTGAGCCTGTAAAACTTGGTAAGAAACGGACTCGAAATGACGTGAATCGGACCTTATTTGAGAAAATTGGAAAAATTCGATGTTCTTAAGTGATTCATGAATTTGAGGCTTGGTTCATAGTTAATGATGCTATTTTGATGATTTGATCGCACGAGCAAGTCCGTATGATGTTTTTGGACTTGCGTGCATGTTTGGTTTGGAGTTCCGAGGGCTCGGGTGAGTTTTGGATAGGCCACGGAGTGAAATTGGACTTAGGATCAAGTGCTGATATCTGGTATTTTTGCCCAGGCCTCTGATCTCGCAATTGCGAGACCAGGCTTCGCAATTGCGAAGTTCTCAGGCTTGGTAATTGCGACCCAGGCTTCGCTTTTGTGAACCAAGCCTGGGAAGGCCCCTTTCGCAAATGCGAGAAAATGGTGGGAATTGCGAACACCATCTATCGCAAATGCGACATGGTTCTTTGCAAATGCGAAGTTGACTGGAATTTGCACTATGTCGCAAATGCGACAATATCTTCACAATTGCGAAGTTAACAGGTTCTGAAGGGTTCATAACTGCGAACCCTGGTCGCAATTGCGACATCTGCAAACTGCAAAATCATAACTTAGACGCATTTCAACCATTTTTCAAACCCTTTCAAAACCAAAACACTCTTGGGCGATTTTTCAAAGACAAGTACTCTTCCAAATCGATTGTAAGCCAATTCTAACTCGTTTTTATTAATCTTTAACATCTTTTCTCATGATTTCAACTCAAAATCAAAGGTTTTCATGGGGGAAATTGGGTGTTTTGGGTAAAACCTAGATTTTTCAAATTTTGGGGATTTGGACCTCGATTTGAGGTCCGATTTCAAAAAAAATTATATATTTGAGTTCGTGGGTGAATGGGTGATCGGGTTTTCGTTCGAACCTCGGGTTTTGACCATGTGGCCCGGGTCGATTTTTGACTTTTTGGGAAAACTTTAGAAAATCTATTTTCATGCATTAGAAATGATTCGTTTAGCATTTATTGATATAGTTAAGTAACTTGTGACTAGATACAAGTGAATTGATGGTGGAATCAAGAGGTAAAGCGATAGTTGAGTCTTGAATTGTGTTCGGGGTATCGAGGTAAGTGTTTGGTTTAACCTTAGCTTGAGGGATTAGGAGTTGTGTCCTATTTGCTATGTGTTATTTGTTGAGTACGACGTATAGGCATGATGACGAGTATCTATACGTTGGTGTCAAGCATGCCCATGAGTCTTATGTTTTGATTAATGTGACTCCGTTTGTATTGTTCATGCTTAATCTGATGATTGCTATTGTTGAGCAAGGCTTGTGGAAAGAATATTGTATTTGAACATTGATGAGTGTTGGCTCAAGTTGTAAAGTGATTTGTGGAAGTATAATTGGCAATTGAAACTTATAGAGCATTGGCTCAAATTGTGAATCGAGTTGTGAAGTAAATGTGAAAAAAGAAAAGAGGATTATGATATTGTCTCCCTTGCCGGGATATTGTTGTTAATGTTATCCCCTTGCCGGGATGTTATTATTTTGATCTTGTTTTCCCTTGCCGGGATATGATTGTTGTACTATTGTTCCCTTGTCGGGATTTAATTGTGAATTTGTTGATCTCCTTGCCCTTATTGCTTTGTGATTGTTGCTTGGGTGAGGAAGAGTGTTAAAGCACGAAGGGTGATGCCGTGCATTGTTTTGGTGAGAGAGTGTTAAAGCACGAAGGGTGGTGCCGTGTATGATTTTGTCAGGAAGAGTGTAAAAGCACGAAGGGTGATGCCGTGCCGCACGATGTACAATTCCGTGCCGATTATATTGATATTTATGGTGAGGACGAGAGTAAAAGCACGAAGGGTGATGTCGTGCAGATTATATTGATTGTTATGGTGAGGATGAGAGTAAAAGCACGAAGGGAGATGCCGTGCATTTGTTTGATTTCTGATTTATGTTGAAAATCGAGTTATGGTGTTCCTTATATTTTCCTGTTGTTCTCCTGTTATCATTTGATGTTTCCCCGCAACATGTTTCCCCCTCCCATCCTCGACTGTACATTTCTGCTTTTATTTTTCCGATGTATATGATTTAACTGCACAGGTTTATTTGGTAGTCTGGTCCTATCCTCGTCACTACTTCGCCGAGGTTAGGCTAGGCACTTACCAGCACATGGGGTCGGTTGTGCTGATACTACACTTTGCACTCTTTTGTGCAGATCCTGGTGCTATAGCTTTCGGACCGCAGTGAGATTGCTGCTTCTTGTTCATCAGGCGACCCAAGGTAGTCCTGCATGCGTCCGCAGGCCTTGGCGTCTCCTTCTATCTTTTATCCTATTTCTTTCATGTATTGTATTTCTAAAGACAGTGTTGCATTACATTTCTTCAAACCTTTATTTGTCGTACTCCTAGACCGTCTGTGAAATTGTGACACCAGTCTTGGGTAGTTTATGTATGGATTGGTATTGGCATCCTTATTGATATATTATGTTCAGTCTTTCGCTTATTAAATTCCGATGTATTATTTAATGTCGGCTATTAATTGTTAAGGGATTAAATGGGGAAAAAAGTAAATAATTCAATTGGTTGGCTTGCCTAGCTTTCATTAGTAGGCGCCATCACGACTCCCGAGGGTGAGAAATCCGGGTCGTGACAACTCTCACTCTAAACCCTAACCCCACGCCCCTTCTTCTTCTTCTTCCCATCTCTTACAAACCCATTCTCCCCCCCCCCTCCCCCACACACACACTTCCTCCTCCCTCCTCCCCACCTTCCATTACTCTCCACTTCTACAAGAACCAGGTATGTCATGCTTTCCATCTCTTTCTTGTACCTTTCTATTTTGCAATTTTAATGCTTGAATTGTTGTAATATCTATAGTTAGATTTTTGGTTTTCTTTTCTTCTTTTTAGTGGGTAATGTGTAAAATGTTGTAGAGAAGGGCGTGGTATTGTTGTGTGAAGTTAATTGTAGTAGGGTGGAGTTATGAAGTGATAATGGTTGATTTGAGGGGAGAGTTTATACTTACATGGGATAGATGTGTTCAATCATAGTTCCATGCACACCAAGTGCTTGTGAAATTGCCCTAATGGAGCTGTAATGGCTAATGTGACCATGGTGGTGGTGAAGTCTGAGCAACCACCCAGGGTTCACACAACTCAAACCCTCACTAATAGTATCCCTTGTTTTGTCAGGTACAATGCATCAGTTAAGAAAAAGACGTGCCACAGGTTCCTCCGCTAGTGGGCTAGGAGGTTCATCCAGAGCTCGAGCTCAGGCTAGCGCGGACCAGTTTGACTGCACTCGGTTTGTCTCCAAAGCGGCTCAAGATAGGTTTAATGCAAAGTCATCCAAGAAGCTTTTGCCCGAAGTACACATTGACAGGCATGCCTTGCGAGTTGAATGCCCAAGTATCTATGAAGAATTGAGGAGGCGTCAGCTGGACATCTTCTTCAGTGAACCGGAAGAGGCAATGTGCTGATGGTCTGGGAATTTTACGCGAATTGCCCAGAACATGTTGATAAGGTTGTCACGGTACGAAATACCCCCGGTGGATGCATCTCTTGAGGCTATCCGCCGAGTGTACAGGTTGCCGGTATTCACTGGAGAAATAGATTATTACCAGGATTATCAACGCCCACCTGTCTGGTGGCAACCAATTATTGAAACAATTTGTGTGTCTGGCCGGTATCCAATATGGATTAAGCAGAGAAATACCCTGAATTTCCAATCTCTCACTTGGGAAGCTAAGTGTTGGCTAACAATCATCAACAGTCATTTGCTGCCATCCAGCAACACCACAGATGTTAATGGGCCAAGAGCAGCAGCGATTTATTATTTCATGACCCAACACGATTTTGATGTGACCCGGCTCATTCAGGATGAAATGTTAATTCGCTCCCCGGAAATACTCAAAGGGTTCTACTTCCCTTCCCTGGTCACCAAGCTGTGTCGTGCCTTACGAGTTCCTGAAAATCCCATAGTAGATGGGAAAGTGCCATTAAAAGCCCCATTCAAGGCTAGCAAAATCACAGTTGGAAAAGAGCAGGATGTGGCAAATGATGATGATACCGACGATGATGATGAGGGAGCTACGCAGGCTGCCGCCCCACCTGTGCAGATTGTTGATGAGGCTGGACCATCACAGGCCCGCCGGAGTACCCGGATGACAGCTTTAGAACAGGAGATGGCTGGCCTACGCACGTCAGTCAATGACCTAAATTCTAGAGTTGACACTTTGGCCACTCAAAATGCCAGGTCAGAGAAAAAGATCATGGGCTGGCTCCGGGCGCTAGGACGAGCATGTCACCTCGATCCTGGCACCGTCTCCATCAGGACTGAGCACCAGGGAAGTCCCCTTACCTTACTCTGCTTTAATTTCTTTGACATGGGGACATGCCAAATCTTTAATGTGGGGTGGGGGAAGGTTGTTGTTGTTGTAAAATTGTATAAATTTGTTTGGTGTTTTTGGTTGTTGTTAATTAACTTCGACTTGGCCCAAAGACGGACACCTCTCGACGGGTCTCTCGAGGGACTTAAGTCGAACAAAAAAAGAAGATTTTTTTTCTATTAGGTAGTGTATCAACTCCCCCTTGGTTTTTTTTAAACCACGGTTCTTTTCCAAGGGTCTCCATTTGAACCCGGTGTAGTTAGTTTTTTTTTCTTTTCTTAGTTTAGGAATTTTTGGCCGAGGAAAGATTAGAAATAGGATCCCTTGACTCCATGGTACCTTGAATAGAGATTGCTTTAGTGTGACACTTAGGCTCATTAGTTGACTCTAGCAATAAAGCCTTAAATTGTGTGTTCTTGAGTTGGCTGAAGCACTTTGAGCAGAGTGTCGGATGGTCCTAACTGAATTGAGTCATGTGCCATATGTGAGTGAGGCTTTATGTATTCTATGCTAACACTCAATGCCTAGAACTTGCCCTGTGTGTGTACGAAGCAAAATGGTAGTCTTAATTGGTGTAGAAAGTGATACAGGCGTTTCCTTGTTGAACCTATCTATATATGTTTTCACCCACCTGAGTGTATATATCCTAGTTAACCCCTTTGAGCCTGTAATCCTGTTTCCTTGGAAACCACATTACAAGCCTTACCCAAGTTTTGAAGTTCCAATCTGTTTGAACCCTATCACCTCTTAGAAGCACTTGATTATAATGAATATGAAAAAGCTAAAGTGTGGGGTGGCTGGTTGGGCTTTCGAGTGGAACCAAGAAGACATAAAAACAAAAGGGGTGCACTGTGTGATAAACAATATTAGAAGCCACTAGAATCTAAAAAAAAGAGAGAAGAGACTGACTCAAAATGGTGGTGGTCTTGAGAAAGTGTGCTTAAAGAAGTAGGGTGTTTAACTCAATGATGTAAAGGTGGAATGATGGTTTGATGAAGGTATGGGCTTAAAAGTGGAAAGTGTATTGAAGCGCTTAGGGAGGTGTAGTCACTATACCCATATGTATCCTACCTGTCCCGCAGCCAACATTACAACCAAATAAAGTCCTACTTGATTCTAGACCAAATGGGCTCGATTAGTCGAGTATTACACTACGGGCAAGCCTATGGTGCGTTGTTTGTGGCATAAGAATTTATTTCTGAGGGTGAGTGAAATCTTACGTGTTTGAATTCCTCAGTGTGTGACTTATAATGACATGACACAAGCCACTTTTATGGTGAGTAGGCGCGTGATTCATGAAGGAAAGGTAAGTCTGGACCTCTGACTGAGAGTATGAAAGCCGGTTAGGGACATTACGTGGCTAGAGAGGGAGTCCACTCTTGAGGTTAGGAGGTTACACTAAGGTAGTCTATCTAAGTGAATCATTCTTGGTATAAGGAGTAGGGAAGTGACCCAGAGATGATTAGGCCTATAGAGTGTGGTTTTGTTGCTAGAGGACTAGCAACAATTTAAGTGTGGGGTGTTGATAGTAGCCTATATTATGCAATGTAGATGCTATTTATGCTTGAAGTTAACCATACTTTATTGATGATTTAAGTGCTAAATGATAACAAAATGCTCTAATTGAGTTTTTATGCTTTGTAGGAGCTACTCTGAGTTAGGAGGAGAATATAAAGTGTTTTGGGGTCAAAAATGAAGATACAAGGCCAATCGAGAAGAGCCTGGATGAAAATGAGCAAGAAAAGGCAAAGAAAAACTGGGCAACAGCCCACCGCGACCGCGGTCGGGCCGCGGCTGGAACTCAGTGAAAGAAAGCGGAAAACAGAATAATCGTAAATCACCGCGGTCGTGCCGCGGTTGTCCCGCGATCGCGGTCGATCTGGAGAAAGCCAAGAAGTTTAAGGTCTAAAGTGTAAAGCATGGGAAACTTATCCTAACCCTATATACACTCAATAAACTCGCCAAGTGAAGAGGAAGCTTGTTTTTAGACTCAATTGGAGGCAAGAACAAGTGTGAGAAGATCAAGACACCATTAGAGTTTTTCATTCTTCTTCTTGTTATCATTATCTTGTGAATTATGAATGATTTTATGGTTTTATCTTGTTTTACTATGAGTAGCTAAACATTTAGTCTAGGGTTCATGGAGCCAATTGTTAGATGAAGTTTTGACTTAGTTTTGTTATAATCGAGTCGGGTTTATTATATGATTGTTCAACTATATTTTGTATGGTGATTAATTGAATGGGCCCTTGATTAATCGTGTCTGATTGCCTTGTGTTGCTTGAGAAAGAATACTAGGTTAGATTGTTGTTGAACAACACCACTTTTGGGTAATTGAAGAGATTCATTACTTGAATTTAAAAGTGGGGCTAGAAATAACGAAACTTTGGTGGGATAATTCAGAGCTGCATAAATTACCAGCTAGAGTAGTTCGAGAGAATGCTCTAGTAAATTATCGTGATCGAGAGATAATTGCGGTAACCCATAGCTCATAATCCTCATAGAGTATTACGGCGAGATTATAGCAAAAGAGTTAATAATTAAACTAGCAATTGGGGAAATCAATACCCTAGATCGTTTTATCATTGAATTATCTTTAATTTGGAATATTGTTAGTTTTAATATCCTTTCACTTTAGTTAAACAAATCCCAACATTTGTTGATAAAAATCCTGCATCCGGAAATTGTTTGATCTTGTACTAGCATCACTAAGAGTTGTAATAGATAGGTTAGTTCCCTGAGGATTCGACTCTGGACTTGTAAATCGGATTATATTTGCAGCGACCGCTTTGTGTTTTATAAGGCATAGTTAGGCGTGATCAATGACCATTCGGAACATTTGAAGGAAACCTTCGATATACTAAAGAAATACAATATGAAGCTGAACACGGAGAAATATGCATACGGGATTGGATACGAAAAGTTCCTTGGATTTATGGTGTCCAACCGGGGAATCGAGATCAAACCCGATAAAATCAAGGCCATAGAAGACATCACCGTTGTAGACAATGTCACGGCCATACAAAGGCTAACTGGGCGCGTAGCCGCCCTGGGCCGGTTCATTTCAACATCCTCCGATAAGAGCAATCGATTTTTCTCGTTATTGAAGAAGAAAAATAACTTATCATGGACCCCGAAGTGCCAACAAGCTTTGGAAGAACTCAAGCGGTACCTTTCAAGCTCGTGTTTGCTTCATACTCTGAAGGCAGACGAACAGTTGTACCTATACTTGGCAGTGTACAAGATAACGGTAAGTGGAGTCCTAGTTCGGGAAGAGGAAGGTACGCGATTTCCTATCTATTATGTTAGCAGGACTCCAGGCGACGCCGAGACTAGGTATCCTCACCTGGAGAAATTGGCGCTTGCCTTGCTAAGCGCCTACCGAAAGTTAAAGCCGTATTTTCAATGCCATCCCATATGCGTCGTAGCTACTTACCCATTAAGAAGCATAATGCATAAGCCTGAGTTCTTAGGATGATTGTCCGAATGGGCCGTGGAAATCAGCGGGTACGATATTGAATATCGACCCCGAACCACCATCAAATCCCAAAATTTTGGAAGACTTCATGGGTGACTTCACGCCGACCCTAATACCCGAAGTTGAAAGGGAATTATTGTTGAACTCGGGGACTTCCTTGGGAATCTGGATCCTCTTTACAGACGGTGTCTCGAACGCAAAAGGGTCCGAATTTGGCATCGTGTTAACGCCACCCACGGGTAACGTAGTTAGACAATCTATTAGAACTGTGAAATTGACTAACAATGAGGCCGAATATGAGGCCATGATTGCAGGTCCCAAATTGGCTAAGAGCCTGGGGGTCGAAGTGATCGAAGCTAACTGCTATTCCCTCATTGTAAACCAAGTCAATAGGATGTTTGAAGTAAAAGAGGAACGAATGCGAAGATACCTGGATAAACTACAGGTAACACTACGTCGGTTCAAGGAATGGACCCTACAACATGTACCCCAGGATCAAAACAGCGAAGCCTACGCTCTTCTTAACTTGGGGTCGTCGGTCGATGACGATGAATTCAGTTCGGGGACGGTTGTACAACTCATAAAATCGGCAGTGGAGGAAGGCCACGCCGAGATAAACTCGACTAGCTTAACCTGGGACTGGAGGAACAAGTATATAGATTACCTGAAGACTGGGAAGCTACCCTCGGATCCTAAAAAATCAAGAGCTCTGCGCACGAAGGCGGCCAGGTTCAGCTTGTCCGAAGATAACACCTTATACAGAAGAACATTCGATGGCCCGCTCGCCATATGTCTAGGGCCGGGAGACGCCGAGTATGTTTTAGGGAAGTTCACTAGGGGTGGGCATAATACCGACCGAACCGAAAAAATCGACCGAACTGTAAACTTTGGTTTATTCGGTTTATACGATTTTGGTTTTTCGGCTTATTCGATCGGTTTGCGGTTTATATGGCTGTCCAATGGGATAGGCCGTCCTGTCCCGTCCCGCGTCCCATCCCTCCCAACCCGACCCACTTCATTCTGAATGGGATGGGCCCATGTTAAAACGGGACAAGGGATGGGACGGGATGGCCATTTCGTCCCGTTTGTTCTGTCCCATTTCGTCCCGTCCCGTCCCGTTCTGTCCCGCGTAATATTTTTTTTTGAATTCTAGCCGTTGGGCAACGGCTTCAATTGCAAAAATAGCCGTTCCCAACGGCCAAAAACGGCCATAGTTTGGCTCCCCCCCCCCCCCCGAAAACACCCTCT